>NC_022032.1:8440272-8448400 GCF_000317375.1 Microtus ochrogaster
GCGCACCTTGGGGTGCTACACACATAATTAGAAATGGGCTAGTCCAGGTGCGAGAGTTAGCCTAGAAGAGGCTAGATATAATGGGCCAAGCAGTGTTTAAAAGAATACAGTTTGTGTGTTGTTATTTCAGGTAAAGCTAGCCCGTGGTGGGAGCTGGGTGGCGGAATGCAGCCCACAGCTCCTACAACGGGCTTGGGATGACAAGAAGACTGGTTCTCAACCTTCCTGATGCTGCGACCCTTTAATCCAGTTCCTCAGGTTGTGGTACCCATTCCACATTATTTTCATTGCCACTTTATAACTTAATTTTGCTACTATTGTGAATCACAGGTGATACCTATGAAAGGGTTGTTTGACCCCAAAGAAGTGGCAACCAACAGGTTGAGAACCACAGCCCTAAAGGCTCCCATTTCCTTTAAAACTTTTGTTTTACGACAAGCATCAAATGCCATCACTTAAAAGATGTTGTCCAAAAAGTACAGTGGTATTTTATCTTTATACAGATTTATAACATTCACATTTATAAAATAACGATTATATAGTTGTTAATTATCATAATTGTTTAGTTCCCAGCACATTGCTTTTTTTTTATTTTCTACTAATATTTCCACTCAGGGCTGGAACTTCTTGACTACTAACTTTGTCATTGTGACAATTTATTAATCTTTTTTAAATTTCATTTTTAACCTATGAAAGTAGAAATGAAAATAAGATCACATTGTAAGATCACAGTGGAGAGATAATTCTTGTAAAGCTCCTAACTGAGTCCTCTGAAGTACAAGATTTTAAAGCTAATTTATTATTATTATCACCATTATCATTCAATTTATATCCCTCATAATGTGAAAATGAAAACACTGGGCAACTGTTTAAGCCTTTTCGAAGCTTTTCCACTTTTAGATTTATGATTTCTTAAATTCGTTCAGATATTTCCTCTGAATTTACTTTGACTTTTAGATTATTGTCCTACACCTTAATTCTGAATTCAGTAATGTTCGAAAAAATATTCATATTTTTGCAATTTGAATAGGTTGTAATTTAAAAGGCCAAATTCATAATATTTCTGGCTATTTTTACTATGTATGAATTTATTTAACAACTGATGATGTTTTATTAAAAATTTGAACATATGTAGAAAAACAAATATGATTGTAAGACCAGTTTGGCTCTCAAGTATTTATTGCCAGTCATCGAGATACAGTTAATGTTTGACTAAAAATACAAAAATTATTTTAAATGGCAACATAAATGATCTGTTGCCCTGTTTCAGGGCTGAAGATGCCCCAGTGAGCAAGATGCACATATCTGTCCTTTTAGAACCAACATTTGCGATAATAAATGAACATAGACCAATGATCATCTGAAACCAGTTCTCTTCTGAGAGCATATTCGGAGGCCAAGTCTTCTATGGCTCTTCTCCATGGGAGTAAATAAGTGCATATTCTCATTGAACAACTACTCCAGGTTAAGAACACTTTATTCTACAACTCTGAGTATCTAACTGATGGTCTACTTAATTGCTCCTATAAATCTAAAGGTGACTGCCGACTAAAAAATCGATGTTTAGAGGTGTCTTCAAAAACCATGTGGATCACTCTTAAGTAGAAGTCAGTGCTTTATATTCAAATAATAATACATATTTATTTTCCTTTAATTTTACACTGTCCCCCCCAAAAAAATATTTAAGATACATTTCTTACTCATTTATCTAGAAATGTCATTTCAAAAATTAAGGTATCTAAATATTTGTTAACGAGCCTTTAGCAGAAGTTTGGACAAATGGGCAGGAAAGGACCCAGGGATAATAAATTGTCTCTCCACTCCTTGAAGCTCCCCTGAGTGAAATTAGACTACTAGAATGTTGGACACTCAATATGATATGGGCAAAACCTTGAAGAATTGTTTCAACTCAATTATGCCTTAATGTTATGCCCTTGGCTTCGACTCAAGGTTTATACTAGAAACCACCACATGAAAATCATTTCTGCATTTCCTGTAATTGCATGGTGAGGGCATTGCCTGTGACATCATTCGGTATGTGCTATTAAGGTCCAGAGGAGAAGATGCTTTCTACATTATTTTTAGGAAATAAAATGATTTCCTTGTGAAATTGGCATTCCAATTCTTTTCTGATAATGAAGGATGTGTTAGGGCTCTTTCTCTGTCAGATGGTAGCGTCCTACTCAGATCTGCCAGCCAGATTGATATAAAGGAATCTTGGGTTACAGGAAGGATCTAACAAAGCAATCAGGCTCCAGGTACTTAGGATAGTGGTTAGGACTCAGGACCTAGGCCCTCTGCCTCTCTCCATCTGTCTGTTTTGGCCACTACTACCTTTCCTCCCACTAGAGCCACGGCTGTAGGGATATTTCATTTGTATTTTAATAAATAAAGCTTGCCTGGGGATCAGAGAGTAAAACAGCCCCATTGGTCAGCCTTATAGACCAGGCAGTGGTAACACACACCTTTAATCCATGGAGCCACACTAGTTTGCCATAGAACCTGGACAGTGCATGTCTTTACTCCCAGTGGCACATGTCTTTAATCCCAGCCCTAGAGAGGAATATAAAATGGGAGGAGACAGTTCACAGACACAATCTCATTCTGAAATTGCTGGAGGCAGAATTGTCATTTTGAAATGAGGTAGAGGTGAGAGCCAGTGGCTGGTTGCTTTGCTTCTCGGATCTTCAGGTTCAACTTGAATTTCTGTTTCTGGGTTTTTATTATTTGTGCTACACATTTCAGCTCCTCAGAACTGGTAATGTGTCCCACATCTCTCCTGATTCATCATTTTCCACTTTAGCATCTCTTATGGGCAACAAGAACTACCCCTGATGTCTGTTTCCATGCCTGATATAAACCAAGCTGACTTCTATTAATCCTGACTTGTTAGTCACGCACCAAGCTGTAGACAATTAGAGGTGAAGTGGGAAGGGTCCTATGCAGAGGGTGATGGAGCATGTACACTGACAGTCCCAGGCAGAAGAAAGAGACAAAGCTTATCAAAGTAGAGAGTCCTAATAATTGAAGAAGAACAAGAGAGAACACACAGGACAGACAGACAGACAGCAGGCAGTTACCCATGACCTGAGCAGAAATAGTAGTCTCTCTGCTTTATGCTGTGAACACAAATAAGGCTGGAGGCAGCCATGACCACCAGTATCAAGAATTATGTGCAAATTTCAGTCTAAATCGTTTCACCCTTTTTCTTGGTTTTCTACTTTACTTTATAGTCTATCACTGTAACTACTCATAGAAGCTTTTAAATGTCACTTCAGGAAGAAGTATGTCTAAGTCATTTCAGCAAGCCAATGCGATTAGAGAATTCACTGTGATAATGTGCTAAATCTTTAGATGAGTATCTCAAGTCAGAAACACTTTTTTCTTGATCATAAAGATAAGAATAAAATTCATTGTCCTGTCATATGCCTCTCAGACATCAGGCTTTTTCTGAAGGAATGGTTGTTGTGGGAACTGTTTGGCATGGTGGCCTTGGCTTTGTCCCTGTGGTAGCAACTTGCTTATGATGAAACTAGAAAGTACTTTTTGGACACAGAGTGAGAAAGAACAATTCGGGACAGAGCACAAAGATGTGAGAAGAAACTAAACACTAAGCCAGGCGGGGAAGGTTTCCCTCAGGAGCTTGGATTACAGAATCACCTGAGAGACGACATTCAGAAAAGGATTCCTACAAGCTCTGAGGCTGCTGATGGAGCCTCCTGACTCTGTAACTGGCATCCTCCCTTTCCAAACCTCCCTTTCCAGGTCTCAAACCCTGAAGAAGTAACTGATGTGCCTATTGAACATACCAAAGAGGACCTGGCCACCAGTTCAACCTAGCATCCTTCAGTCCTGCTACAGGGTCATCATGGCTGGCATACTCTGCCTCCTATTCTAAATTTCTCCAACCCAGGAGCTGGGCTGCCCTTCCCTATATGATCCAATATTTTGGTTAGCTGGTCACTTTAGTCTACTCTCTTTTGGGACTCATGGCTGTTCCACCTGATTCTCCTCTCTCCTCCCCTTTTCTCTCCCCCTTCACCTCACATGGCTCAGTTCAGTCCGGTCATATCTTATTGGGACAGTCAAGCCAGAGGAAAATGATGTAATGTCCTCCTTGGGGTAGACATGTTAGGAAACAGAAGTATGCGATAAGTAGTTTGGGTTTGTCTTACTTTGTTGTCCAAAGGACCGTGCAGTCAGTCATTTATTTGATAATTTTTATAGAGCTGAAATGTGAATTGTTGCCATTTTATTCGCCTGACCTCATCACTGTGTATGGTATGGTTAGGTGCAGAGAAGAAGCCTGCTGCCCCTGAACCACCCCTCCACTCTCTTCCTTAAGGAGTCATCCTGATGTCCTCCTCCTAGTGTGTATGACTGATAGGGAGGGAGCTGTGCTTTGGGGAGGAGAGTTCAAGGGCACAGGGTGATTTGGGAGACGTGGTCCAGCAACACTAATGCATCCTTTGCCTTGTGTTTCCTCCTGACCTCCCGACAGTGACAGTGCTTCTAACAACACTTAAGGAGCAAACAGTCCTTACTGTTCCTATTGAAATCAGCTTGTCCTCTCTTGTGGAAATTTTATATTCAACTCAACTTCATAAAATGAGAGATTCAGACTGGTTGATCTATCTGGTAACGTTTCAGCCTTTTCTTTTACCCTTTGTTTCACTTAATTTAAGAAATGTACACACACAGTAATAGCATTGTTTTAAGGGGAAAAGAATGTTGTCTCTAATCTCTCTACTTTTGTCCTTCAAGGGGTTTGTTCCTGTTCACATGTAGTTATAATAATCGCATGCTGAAGTCATGTAATGCACTTAGTTATATATTTTTATTATATGGGAATTTTTCATGTTTTTCCACCTTTAATATAATTCTAAGCATTGAATAGGCTATCACTAGATTAGGAAGGCCTCTCATTTTTCTCTAAGGCAGTTAAGGAAAAGCAACTTTGTAATTTATCAATGTATTTTCACATGTGTACGTGCATGGTTTGTTTTACTTTTCTACGTGATGCTGAAAACAAGCTGCTGGGCCTTGTGCATACTAGGTAAACACTCTACCATTGTTCTGATCCACGAGTCTTAACATACAAGTTTCTGAGTTTCTCCTGCAGGTGCATTCTGAGGCTAAATGGACCTGCGTGTTCTTGTGTCTCTCAAAGCACACCTCAAACTCTTCATCAAAGCAAGTTTGCACGGCCAGAACCAAGAGCGAAAAATCATGTCACCCTGCCTTTGCCACGTGGGCGTACGCGATTTTGTTTTTCCAACAGATATGTGGCCTTTGAGAAGACTCCGCGGTCAGTGAAAATGCTTCTGGTGGGTCTTTTTCCTTCCAGGCGCTCCCCTCCCCCACCCCTCTCCCCACTTTCCTTGCCTCAAGTGCTGGTTCTCACAGTAACATCTGTACTACCCGGACATGCACCCCGAGGGCTTATCGCGGCTCGTCACCTACTCACAGAGATTAATTTCTCCTTCAGATGTTTGTCCTTCGGCTTCCTCTCTGCTAAAAAGCCTCAGGATGTAGTGGTCTGCTACCCCTGAAAATGATCCAGCCCAGAGGCAGGCTGTCACTCACTTCCCCTCTCCATCACGCCTGTGCTTCCAGGGGATGGCTTTTCCTTTGCTTGTAGCCCCTGCTGACACTTGACCTTTCCCAGTGCAAACAATGTAAATGACACCAGGATTGGAGCCACTGCAATCCCAGTGGCAGATAATCCACGCTGCTGTGATCCACAGCCCATCTTGTGGCTCCACCACAGAGGGAAAGTATAAATGGCCTAGGTTATCCCACATTAAAACCCTGGCAGGGGAAACTGAGAGTCCAGTTTAGCCTATATTCTCGTTCTGGAAGGTTTGCAAACCCTTCTGTTCATTTCCTACGCAGCCCTCTGCTTCTGCCCCAACCATCCTGAATTTGCGTAGACATTTATACATATAAACAACACAGCTGTGTTTGGGCAAAGACTAAATCTATCAAACGTTATTTCCTTTCTGTTTTATTTTTTAAAATATTTACATGGAATTCTGAAACCTAGATTGTTTTGTTTTTATATGTCACGAGGAGCTACATCATTTGCCAAAAGGACAGGGACAGCAGGGACTGGGTTAAAAGTCACAGCGAGAGTTGTCCTAATTTCTGATAAATACAGGGACAGCAGGGACTGGGTTAAAGTCACAGCGAGAACTGTCCTAATTTCTGATAAATATCTCACATTTATTAGTATATTGTATTCAGCCTTAAGGGATAGAATCCCTGGAAGGAAAAGCTTAAACAGGAATCTCTTTACTCCACTGAATCCTGTGAGCCTTGATCTTGGAAACCTGCCTGGAATGACAAGAAAGTGAAGAACAGACAGACATGCAGACACACACACACAGTGAAGAACGGACAGACATGCAGACACACACACAGTGAAGACCAGACAGACATACAGACACACACACAGTGAAGAACAGACAGACATGCAGACACACATACAGTGAAGACCAGACAGACATGCAGACACACACACATTGAAGAACAGACAGACATGCAGACACACACAGAGAAAACCTGGGGTCAGGGGGAGATGTCAAGCCTGATAGAATGGCACAAGCTATACTACAGCCTGAAACCTCAGTGCATTTATCACGTTTAGCTCAGGCTGGAAGGGTAGCTGGCCTGTCGGAGTTCTCTGTGGCCCAGCAGTCTCAGGCTACAGTCGTCTGGTGAGAAGAAGTGGCAGTTGCTAGTTTTTGCGAACACTAGACAATCATTCATGAACATTCATACTTACACATCTGGACGATCATTCATTAACATTCATACTTACACATCTGGTCAGCATTTGCACTCACATTCCCAGAGGACGATTTTGCTGATTCTAAGTTTGACCCACATGTGGAAGGCTTTGCCATCCCCATAGGTCTGGGTCATTGGGTCCTTCACAAGGACCCAAGGTCAACAATACACATTCGCTCACAACTTCATCCTCTCTGCGCACGCTCACTCAAGGCTTCCTTGGCGCCACACAGGACTCCAGAGAGCATCCTAGTTGATCATTGGGTGGTTTTAATTACATGACCTGATAATGACTATGATGTTTTTGATCAGAATGGCCTCCATAGGTTCATATGTTTGGATGATTGGCTCTGGTCTCAGTTGGGAAAGATAAGGAGATGGCTTTGTTGGAGGTTTATCACTGGAGGCAGGATTTGCAGTCTTAAAAGCCTATTCCATCCCCATTTCTTCCACCTCCTACTTGTGGATAAGATGTAAGTTCTCATTGCTCCAGCATCCTGCCCACCTGCCTGCTGCCATACTCCCTGCCGTGATCATAAACTCACCCTTTGAAAGAATAGGCCTCCAAATAAACTCTTTCCTTCATAAGTTGTCCTGGTTATGTTTTATTTTGTTGCTGTTTGTTTTGAAACAGGAAAGTTTTTGAGACAGAAGTTGGTACCAGGGAATGAGCTGTTGCTATAACAGGTCTGACCACACTGTTCTTAGGAAGAATGTGGAGGGCTGTGACTTTTGAGGAGGAAAGCAGTTCCACGTTAGATAAGAAATTTCTTGAGCTAGCATCCATAGTCCGCATGACTGTCAGCACTACTGTCAATCAAGCTCCTACTAGGATGACCCAAAAATCCATTTGCTTGTGCCATTCAACTGCTTACGTAGTCTAAAGTTCCAGTCTTCCACATTCCTCCAAAGAGTAGCACCGTCAGGCCCGCCACAGCAATAGCTCATTCATTCCCTGGTAACAACTCCCCCCTTAATCACTTTTCTGTCGCTAAAGAACCCACCCAGCTAATCTTGCAATTTGGGAAAGAAAGAGTCTGAGGGATTTTCTGGTGCTAAAAAATCATCGACAAATAAATGTTAATGTCAGTGTATTTCAAGGAGACAGTGAGGTCCCATCCCAAGTAGGAAACTGAACTTCTGTAGCTTCAGCCACATGGTTCAGGATTCAAGGATACAGCAGCAAAAGGGATGTGGGGCCTTCCCCTGAAGCTAAAGAAAGCTACTGAGGCAGGCAAGTGGCAGAAAAGTCCCTGGATGGAGGTCTGAAGAAGCCGTTGCATGAAGCTGTGAAAGTGATGCTTAGATTACATTTAAAACCCCAGGATGCAGGAGT
>NC_022032.1:8449701-8455218 GCF_000317375.1 Microtus ochrogaster
AGAGCCATGTAAGGCTGTTGAAGTCAGGCATACAGTTACAGGGTTTGGAGTTTGCCCTGCCGAATTTAGGTTTTGCTTTGGTTCAATATTTCTTCACTGTGTCCCCAACCCTCTGTTTTGAAATGGTAATGTACATTCTGTGTCGCTGTATTTTGGAAGTTTTTAATTTTTTTTTTTTACTTTACAGGGATTAATAATTTAGAGATTTTTCTGAGTCTCAGAGGAGGTTTTAGACTTTTAAACTGTGTTGAGACTGTGAAGACCTATGGGGACATTTGATGTTGAACTACGTGTATTTTGTATTGGGATACATCCAAAGCCTATGAGGCAGGAAATGGGATGCGGTGGACTGAGTGAGAAAGACCCCCATAAGCCAATATATTTGACAGTCGCTGGTTGATGGAATTGTTTGGGAAAAATTAGGGTGTGCGGCCTTGTTGGAGTCATGTGTCGCTGACAGTGGACTTTGAGGTTTTAAAAACATGTGTATTCACTCGTAAGAGGTTCTTAGACATAAGGCAAAGAAAATCAGCCTACAAATCACAATCCCAGAGAACCTAAACAACAATTAGGACCCTAAGAGAGACATACACGGATCTAATGTACATGGGAAGTAGAAAAAGACAAGATCTCCTGAGTAAATTGGAAGCATGGCGACCTTGGGAGAGGGTAGAAGGGAAGGGGAACAGAGAAAAATGTAAAGCTCAATAAAATCAATTTAGAAAAAAAGAAAGAAAAATAACTAAAACATCAGGGGAATGAATCCTGCTTGGGGCAAGAAGACTAAGAAAATAGGAACACATGAATCTCCAGCAAGGCCTCTGGAATTTGCTGTGGAGATTGTGAGGGCTGCACGGATTCTAATGCATAAGCTCTCTCATGTAACTGGACAGTTCCCTTCAGAGCTCTAGACCCAACCATATACATAGATTCTCTCTTCAGACCAAAAAAACAAAAAAGATACTCCCAATTAGCTCTCTCTACTACCTACTTGCAGTTAAGATACAACTTCTCAGCTATTACCCCAGCATTTTTCCTACCCTTCTGCTGCCACGCGTCTAGCCATGATGGTTATAAACTCTCCTGTAAGTTGCTTTGGTCATGGTGTTTTGTCTTGGCAAAAGGAACACAATCAAGACAATGATAAAGATGGAGGTGGAAAAGAACACTAACAACCTCTGACATTTACTGAACAAAACGTATACAGCACACAACCATTGTACCTGGAGCTTCGTTTCTCAATCCTTCAGGAGGCTAGCCTCGCAAAGAATTGAAGGACCATGTTGTGTTCTTAGCTCTGAAAACGGTCTTGCTTTCATTCCATTTGTGGCTTGAGTGCATCCACTTCCTCTTAATTTCCCCCATTTTCACATGTATGCCATTATTTTCATAGACTATGTATTTTAAAGCTGTGCAATCCTCTGTCGAACTTGTTCTAAAAATATCTCCCTTGATCTCTAATTTCCTCTTCTGTTCACTTCAGTTTTCAAGGCCACTTAGGAAACGAAAAGTCGGACTCATGTGAACAGCAACAGAAACACTTAAAACCATTTTTACTGACTAAAGAAAGCTCTGCTACCCACTGTCATTTGCTAATGCATGTTGGTCCTCCCTTTCCTGACTGCTGTCTTTTTCTTTCCTATGACCCGTACCTCGTCAGTCTTTTGGCAGGATGAAGAAATCACAGGGAGAATGTGTCCAAGACCTAAAGAACAATAGAGGAAAGAGGACAGGTGCTAGAGCCCATCACTGGACTCTTCTTTTGGTAAACATGATTGGAATCACTAAGTGGCCTTTCCCCAGGGACAGACAGGAAAGAGCTTCTGTGCCAGTCCTGGCACTATTTGCCTTTCTATAGGAGTTGTGATGTATACAACACTGCCCTCTGCCTCATGTGCTGTCTGTAACTACATTCTCAACGCATGGCAGGCAGACGAGATGCTGAGTGTTTGCTGCCAGACTGCATTGTTCATCTGACATATTTCCTGTTTAGCTCTCTGTGGCCCAGGGACTTTGTCGGGCAACTGTGTCTTCTAGGAGTGTTGGCAGCTACAGCCATGATATTTCACCAGCATAACTGTCTAAACATGAGTTGAACACTGATAGTAATAGACATGCCAGAGTTGACAGGGGAAAGTGCCTGTGTCCTCAACCCTATACAGAGAAGGAACAGGCACGTAAGGAATGCTGGAAGTCGAAGAAATCATCTTCCTCAAGGAAGAGCACACCAATTCTTTATATACTACCAAGTAGTCAGTCCTGAAAACCAGCAACATTACACATATTGAGTAGCATATATTTAGGAATATATATAAGTGACAATTGGACAATGGCTTTCTGAAAAGGCTCCCTGAAATTTACCTGCTCAGGGTGTTTCTGTCATGAAGATCCTTGGCTCCTATGGGATGATGGAAGAAAGGAGGAGTGATCAACTGGTCATGTGATCATGTGAAAAACTCCTTACAGTATAGTGTACTTTGGACAGTTTATTAAGTTGCTTTCTCAACCACCTTAAAGGCAGGGTATATTTGGCTTCCAGGTTACACTCCATTATTGAGGAAAGCCAGGTGAGGAGCTCAAGGCGGGAACCAGAGATACCATGGACAAACACTACTTACTGGCTTGATTCTCCCGGGGTTTGCTCATTGGCCTTTCTTCTACCTTCTGGGACCCCCAGGTCAGCACCATGCACAGTGTCCTGGGTCCTCCCACATCAATTGCCAATCTATAAAATGCCACACAGATATACCCAGCGGCCAATCTGATAGAGGCAGCTCCTCAACTGAGGTTCTCTCTTCCCAGATATGTCAAGTAGACAACCAAGGTTAGTCATCACAGATATGTAAGGTCAATTTTCCTGAGCAATGTACTGATGTATAATGTCTGTCATATGGATAAAGCTGTGACGGTCAAGTTCATGTCTCAGTGTCATACACCAAGGCACAAGGGTGGGTTCCCTTGAACTTTGGTGATTTCAGTTCTGGTCTTAGAGGTACCAAGGGTCAGTTTTGTCTCTCTTGTCACCAGACTTAAGTCTTTTAGGCTCTGGTTTCCATCCCAGTCTCTGAGAATCATTGGAAGTCTGGTCATATCACAAATGGCCCAGAGGAAAATTAAGGGGGCCTCACTGTGGTCAGAAAATAGACAATCAGCTAAGGGGATACTCTGGTTCAAGTTTTATGGGGTATGAGTTAAATAAAATTTCAAGAACTCTGTTAATGAAAAGAATAAATTACCAGGCTTAAAAATGAATATCCTGTTAAGAAAGGCTGCCTGCTATAAAAGGTAGATGTAACAAAGTCACATACATCATCAGTTCAGCAAAACAGCCTGACACTTTCATTAACTAATGGAGATCTTTCTTCTTGTTTGTTCTTGCCCTTTTTTTGAGACAGGGTCTTACTCCATAGCCCAGGCTAGCCTAGGATATTTTGCAGCAACACTTCTAATACATTTATGTATTTCCCCATTTGTCTATTAGCTGAGGAAATGAATATTTTAAAATTTCTTTTCCCTTCATCTAGCAGTAATTTTGTATTGCATCTGCTTTTCTGTGGAGAAAGCAGAGAATTAGTCTTTAATGGAATTTAAAAATTTTTATTATTAATATGTAAATAAGCATATTTCAATTTCACAAATTATTTTGGTAATTTTTTGTAGATAGCCACAGGTTGATCAAACTACACAAAACATACTATGTTATCCTTCTTTTTCTTTTTTTTTTAAATTACAGATAGACTTAAACTATAATGTTATGACAGACATTCTGGTGATTTCTAAGCTGAGGGATTTTGATAAATTTGACATTGTGTAATTTTTATTTAGAAGGGAAAAATTGGTGACTCTGAATCATCAGGCATAGTCCTGTATTCCTGTCAGGCCTGACTGACATCCATGGCTCTCCATCGTCCCCAGTCACCATGGCAAAGGTCTGGTGTTCTGTTGCATTTTACACTAGCCAACTTCTGGCTCCATTCCTTTCCAGATGTGTTGTTCCACCATCTCTCACACACCTGCACTACTGATACTTGGGATTCCAGGACATACACAGCATGGTACAACCTCCAGGCTTGCACCTTCTTGGCAGGAATGTAGTATTTCTCATGTTCAGGCAAAGAAGGGAAAGTTACCTACCCATAACTTTGCTAGAAACCCCTACCATTCCTTAAAAGCTGTAGCTGTGTCTCCACCTTTCCTTTAGTGAGATTCTAAAAATGTCCACAGGCATTTAACTTCTTGCTACACAGGAAGCATATTTTAGAGGGAAATAATAGCAGAAAGAAACTGTGGTCCTAACTCATTGCACTTTAGTCATCCTGCTTTGCATATTTTTCATGAATGTGTAAGCATGTTAACACGTGGCTGGAATACCTTGCAGGATGGAAGAGAAAGTCACACTTATGAAAAACTACAGTTTAGATTTTGTAGCTTTGTGGTAAAGGCTTAGACCATCAGGACCTCTCAAAGGAGTAAACTCTTTAGTTTTTCTTGAAATAGAGCAATTCTAAAAAAATGAGTCAAAATACAAAACCTTCAAAACACATACAGCTAATTGGGACAAGACCGGCACACTCAGATTTATTTCTGTACCAAATAATCTTCTAAAATTCACCTCCTCTAAAAAGGCGAAAGAATCACAAATAGGTCTGAATACATTACGTTCCTCTCATCTACTTACAAATCATCCCCCACTCTTATTTGCTTTCCAAACAACTCTAAAAGTAAGTGTTATCAGCTTCACTTTACAAATAACGAAACTGCGGATCCTGGGACTCTTACGTGGACTCTTCCTGTTTGTAAACGTTCTCTTAATAACTGTCTACCCACCAGGTTCTCTAGGAAGGGAACTACAAAGAGGCAGGTCCCCCTCCCGGGGCTCTTGCTTCAGTCTTTCCTTCTCTGCTTAACTATATGCAAAGCAAAACAAACCCCGCCTCACCCCTGCCTTCCACTCCAGTGGTTTCTTAGAATTGGTTGACACGAAAGTATCTTAATACTTTGTTGTATTACTATATCTTAATAGTTTTGTTTTGTTTTTGAGTTCTAAAAAAAAAGCGAATATATATATATATATATATATATTTTAAACAGAAGCTAGGAAATCCTCTCCTACTTGACTTCTAATAGTTGGGCCTCAGAGTTCTGGCTGTGACCTTCTCCTGACATTACATGTTCTCTTCCTGGGGAAGAACATTAAGTTCTACGAGCCTAGGTGTGTGCTAGTATTTCCCTAGGTAGACCTGGACTCTTCACTGCTGCTCCACAGCTGCCTTTGACATCTGGTGGATGGCTGTCATCTGGGCACAGTGAAGGTTCCAGGTGGTGCCCAGCCCCCCCCCCCCAACACACACACAGGTTCAGGATCCTGTGTGTTCCTATTCAGGATCCTGTGGGTTCCTGTTCAGGATCCTGTGTGTTCCTATTCAGGATCCTGTGTGTTCCTGTTCAGGATCCTGTGTGTTCCTGTT
This sequence comes from Microtus ochrogaster, assembly GCF_000317375.1. Classification (NCBI taxonomy): domain Eukaryota; kingdom Metazoa; phylum Chordata; class Mammalia; order Rodentia; family Cricetidae; genus Microtus; species Microtus ochrogaster. Next base: position 8,455,170 of record NC_022032.1, read on the forward strand.
CAGGATCCTGTGTGTTCCTGTTCAGGATCCTGTGTGTTCCTGTTCAGGA
>NC_022032.1:8455318-8488124 GCF_000317375.1 Microtus ochrogaster
TTCAGGATCCTGTGTGTTCCTGTTCAGGATCCTGTGTGTTCCTGTTCAGGATCCTGTGTGTTCCTGTTCAGGATCCTGTGTGTTCCTGTTCAGGATCCTGTGTGTTCCTGTGGTACTTGCTTTCTTTTAGCACACTGTGAATGTTGGGGTTTTCTGATTCTGAGTTGCACACAGCATCCCTTCTTCTTTTAACCCTTTCTGATGCCTTCCTCACTAACCTATTTGCCAAGGTCTCAGCTTAAATGTCACTCTCAGGGGAAACCCTCCCCTACCTGGGAGAGAGCTGGGAACCCTTCTCATCCTTTATATGTCGTTTTGCCAGTTGATATTATTTTCATCTGCCTTAGTGAGCAGTCTGGCTAGGACGGTTTAAGTTCAGCCTCTCTCGTGTGAAGTGGCCAGCAGGAGACACTTTGGAAGTGGCACGGTATAACAGCACCAGGATTCTAACTTGTTAGCGCAATTACAATTACCTCATAGTTTAGAACTGTGGCTGTCCCTCCAGCTGTGGCTCCCTAATTCTAAGAAGGAAAGTAAGGTAAAAGGGCACTCTCCTTCTAACTTAGTTATTCACCTTTAAGGAGTCATCCTGGAAATATCCCTGAATAACTATGTTTGCATCTCAGGCAGTAGTAGCTAGAGTACCATGGGCATGGTAGCTATAGAACAGCTAGATTAGGTTTTTGAGTTGGGTGTATTTCCAATAAAAATGGGGAAAATATTCTGCACAGTAGGCAAGCCACACTTTCCAACACACTTGCGTACTTTCTTTTAAAACAATCTGGCTAATTGAATCCCCCACTAAGCAGAAAGCTACAGAAGGGAAAGCCAGTAGTATCTTTTCTATTTTCAACAGCAGCACCATGGCTTCCAAAGTAACGATTCGGGAAATAGATGAATTTTATTTATTTATTTATTTTTTTGTGAGAAAGTCACTACTGTTGCTAAGCGAATCAATGCATTTTATACCCTGGGGAGTGACTTCCCTTTTGATCTAGAGGAGGAGGAAGAGCACAGATGGCCACACGATTATGTAATCATGTCAAATTATCGCTTGGTTCATAAGAGCAGGGCATGCTGGGAACAAGCCTCTTCCGGGTGAGGTCTTTAGGAGGGAAGTAAGTCTTCACACACATGTTACCTCATGGCTATTTATGGCAAAGACAAAAGTCGAACGAAAGATATATTACATACGTACATTCCTCTGTTTATCACCTGGTGTGTTAGGACCTTGGCATTTTACTTTCAGCTCACTTTATCTTGCCTATGGTGATTTCATTCACTTAAAAGTCTTCCTTCGTGCTAATAGTTTGGGGCTCTTTCTCCTAAGGATTTCTAGAAGTCATTTATTTTTCTTATTTTTTTTCTTGTCTTCTAATGACTGGGTGACAGAATGCTCCGGTCAAAGACACAGATGACAAATTGTGTGTCATCTGGTTCTTCTGGGGTACACACAGGTGTGAACTAGTGCTCAGGGGTTCCGTGAGCTGCAGCAGCCTTAGCAGCCAGCTCCCTTCCTCCTAAGCCAGCTTTGGAGAGCTAAGAAGGCAGGCCATGAGTTGAAACCACGGTCCTTAAAGGCAGCATTTAAACATGCCTGTGGGATCACGATGGAATCCAAGAATACATATTTACAGATTGATTTAATCCATAGGATTGCAGCTGTTTTCAGCGGCGGAACTTCCCTTTACAACTTAGAGACCTCCTGATGACTTCATAATTCTGTCTTGGAAAGCTGTGCCTCCTGCCGGGAGTTCAGGTTCTCTGTATAAGGATGCATTCTGCCTTGGGATAAAGGGAAGGTAACCGAGATGATTGGATGGAGGGATGAGGCAGAGGCACACTGCAGGAGCTCCAGCTGAATAGGCCAGTTTCTTCCAGGCCTACTCGGGTCATTCCCAGTACCACCAGAGAAAGGGGCTCAGGGATTGACTCTGACATCATCTAACATGAACTGTCTCCCGTCTGCCCTGTAGCAGCTTCTAGGAGGCTCATTACTATCAGAACAGGTGTAGCCCATGAAGCCTGTGAAAGCTCTGCAGGGTTGTGTAGGATCCGGGCCCAGAGAGGAAGCTCCCTTCTGGGAGGAATGTTTTTCTGGTTAGACTAAGTTCCTAACAGTTAAGGGAGGTATTTCATGATGGCACACAGCCTGATCACTGAGTGACGGCTCTAGAGGGTCGCTTTCCCTGTCAACATTCACTGAAGCAGTCCTTTTACCAGGGATGAGGAAGATTCTCATCTGGCCTTTAATTTACCTTGGTCTAATCACTTGTGCTTTAGCATCCGAACACACAATTGGCTACAAACGCAACTTTGGGGAAGTGCATCCATTCAACTCTTTCACCCACTGTTTTTTTTTTTAATTGAGCTGTTTTTACTATTTCTAACACAAATACCAAATTATTTCAATAAGTCATGTAGTTATACAATAACACTATTTCAGAAAATATAGTTTTATGATTGTAAAATTATTATGCTTTTGTTGTACAGATAGTTGTTTTTAACTGTAAAAGTGTTAGTTTTAGTAGTTAGTTTGTTCTTAATTTATTTTAATTTGAAGTGTGGAATCTGTATACTTTTACCATTATCATAACTAATGCTTGGGTCTTTGAACTTTAAGTCTATTTCATATAGATGTCAACGGAGTGTATTTGAAATAAGTGGAACTATTTCATCAATCTGTTCTGTAATATGGTAAATGCAGCTCTTTGTTTTTCAGATACTACTCGTATGATTTCTTATCCTCTTTACAATTTCACAGGGAATGAGACGGGCTTATCCCCCATTTTTACAATTTCACAGGGAATGAGACAAGCTTATCCCCACGTGTTCATTTCCAAACTTTGTAAAGTTCTCAGAGTCCTGTTGTTCTTTGGGTCAGAGCTGAATTGGAGTTTTGACATTTTCAGCGGAAGCCATAGCTCCGTAACATTGAGTGTTCCTGTTCACTAAAATGCTCCCTTCTTTGAGCTCTCAGTATTTATGATTGAGTAAATCTCCAGCCCCTTGCTCAGTATGTTAGAGGAGTCAAGATTATTGAGGCTTTAGGCCTTAAATGACCTTTGTTAGCATTGACCAACCAGAACTATATATCATGGAGACTGAAACTGAATGAACCTGCCAACAGTGCTGCCCTGGGTCCTTAGGGTCTTTGAGAAAACAAAGTCCAAAGGCTGAAACTCTTCCTTAATTTTGGGCTATGCTCCAATCAGCCCCAAGATTGGGCTCTCTTTCTTTAAGTTGGTTGTAGGACATCAATGTGTGCCTTTGTTACTATTCTCCAGAATGCCCCTCTCTTTCAGCAATGTCTTTATGCACAGCATCCACAAGGCTGGTGGAGGTGAGAAACCACTTTCGCACAAGTCCCTGTGCACACGAAGGCCATCTGCTTGTCAAATGTCGGGATAGTCCAACAGCAAGCACTGGCAACGTAAAGCGAATGCTGCCTAGAGCTTATGCCCTAGATTGCTGGCCTGGGGAGATCACAAGTAAGGACATTCTGAGATGGAAGCTTTATGACACACACTTAAGCTGCTCTTTCTGTACTGTGAAAGTCTAGGAAGCCAAGGTAGTGCTTCTTTATCACCTCAGAAATGATCATAAGGGAATTGAGGCCATCGCCAAGGGGAAAGTACAGAATTTTGTAAGCATCTGGGCCTTGCTCATTTACTAGAGTGGATCTGAGCACTCCGTGGGTCAAAGTACCCCAGAGAATCTCATAAAAACTACCATCCCCTGTCTATAAACAGGCACATGCATTTCATACAATATCGGGGTTTATGAGTGCTTTGCAGCCCATCTGCAGGTTTCACAAGCCCTGCCAGCTTTGTGGACTTCTAGTGAAGTCTGGAGAAGTAAGCAGGCTGCCGTTGGCTATGACTTAACGCAGTAAGGAAAGAGAAAAGAAAAAAAGCAAGATGCGTGCATGCATGAATGTGGGCAGGAGAGCTGACCTGGAGGGTGTTAACCAATAGGAAACATTTTCTCGAAAACCCTGAGGTGCATTTCCTGATATTAGAAGTAACACCTTTTGAGATGCCTGGAGCAAACTCAGCGCCTTCAGGACAGTGGCAGTGGCACAGAAATAAGGAAGGACAGGCAGAAAGCCAGTCAATCAAACGGTCAGTGTTCTTGTTGAATACTAACACCATTGATTTGACAACTATTTAGTGAGCATCTGTAAGGTGCAGCACAGAACTGGGTGGAGGAGACAGTGCTGATGAAGATAGAAATGGTACTTATTGCCCATTATGGATCAATACATAACAAATTCAGAGTCCCTAATAATTACTGTAATTTATTCCTGTCCTTGTCTATTATTATACAGGTTATAATAACACATAATACATTGCTGCTGATAGTGTTCTTATTTATAGAAGCAGGACAGGGGCCTGGAAAGAGTCAGTCCCCTCTACCTAGGATCAGAGCATACACCTCTAACAGGGCTCATAGAGTAGCTGCCTCCCACTACGCTATTGCACTGGGTATTATTCAAGGCAACTTTCAGCCCATTAGAGAAATTCTGTATCTTCTGAGCTAAACATAACCAAATATCCATCTATCATTTTGTCTTTCTGATCAGAAACGGGGTGTAGTTGGCTGTGAACTAACCAAGTAAGTCATCCCTTGTTTAGATGAGCTGGTAAGACTCTCTCAAATTTAACCAACACATGGATTTGTAGAATGCACCTGTATCGAACATGACACCGGGAAACAAGTGCAAACGTTCTGGAGTTTTGGAGGGAAGGAAAGGAATATTTGAGTCTAAAGGCTTAAGTTGGAAGGAAACTACCGTTTTGCATTCTTACGGCTTTATCATCCTGGACCTGTTCATGTCCATGTTTACAGAAGACTTGGGATAGAACAGGGGAATGGTCTTCAAAGACCACTGAAGGCACATTTTGCAATCCTTTACAAGTTGCTGTTCTTGAGAAAGGAAAGAGGTCTGGGGGAGCTCCCAACCACATCTCCCACTCCTTTCTTCTGGAATGCTTGATTCATTTCCTCTAAACCTGAAGGAAAAAGACTTCTCTCTTCAAGTCTGGCCAGAAGAGAGATATCTGTAATTATATAGATTATTGGGGGAAAACACAGAATCACAAAGGTAATGGCCCATGAGGAAAGTCAATGTGAGCCCAATAGGCTCAAATGACTTCTAAGACCAGACATCCACCAGGGGAGTGGTTGGCAAATCTAGAACCCCCAGTTAGGGCTTTATATGAGACTTGCAGTTGGGTATCTCCAGGGCATACCTGTCTGTTCTTTTACTACTTTATGGACATTTTACTCATATTTTGTGCCTTAACTACCTCCTGGATGTCATATACTAGAAGAAATACTTATCATGCCCAATCAAATAAATCTGTGCTAATGTGTTTCTTTCTTCTCTGAAAGAATTTCTTCTTGTCACCAAAGAGTATTTCTTCAGACAACCAAATATTTACATTGGTTCAGAATAAATGTTATTTTATGGCTACTAAAAAAGAAAGGAGACAGAATAGATTAGAAAGTTCTGTGATAGGCTTTCCTGAGACAACCAGGAAGTAGATTGCTCAAATGAAGAAAACAGAAGCCCGAGAAGGATGTATACGTAGACACAACAAAGGAATTGTTTTTTTTTTAATCTAGGGTTAGCTATGCAATAATCATTAGAAAGAAAAATGGAAAGTGGGCAAGAGAGATCACTCCTATATCCCCATGATGTCACTGGTGAAATAATCACAAGGCTCAAATCCAGGCACCATATGGCATCCTGCATCTCTAAGGGTTCGTTTGGAGGGGCGGGGAGGACAAGACACACAGAGAAACACAGCCCACAGCCTGACAGTATCCTCAAATGTTGAATGTACATTTTGGACTGTCCCTGTGGCCTCCGTTTGGAAGGACTATCTTGTATGCATGTACACTGAGAATCAAGGTTTGAGCAAGTGACATTTTTTTAAAAAACAACTTTGTTGTCACCACTATTGTGCTCTCATTAATTTCGCTCATTACCCTCATTGCCCTCACAGCAAGAGCGTTGCGGACTCTGTTCTGTCTGCCTTGCTCAATGCATTGAAAGCCGAATATGAAAATATCTTGCCTATTAAAAACCTGGAAAAAAACTGGAGACACATGGCTATAGTTCTTTTATATTTGAAAAGTATATGGAAAAGCAAGAAGTACATTGAACCAGAGAGAATCACATTTATGTGACGATACTATAACTTCATGACTAGATAAGGTATTAACACAAAGGGCTAGCAAAGTAGAAATGACTAACCATTTGCTTTATGATGATGTGGGATTCCCCTCTGTATTCTGTGATTACCATTGGTTAATAAAAGAGCTGCTTTGGGCCTATAGCAGAGCTATAATTGGGGAACAGAGCTAGGTGGGGAAAACAAAACTGAATACTGGGAAAAAGAAGGGCAGAGTCAGAGAGAAGCTATGGAGCTGCTGGAGACAGATGCTGGAAACTTTACCTGGTAAGCCACAGCCACATAGCTTAATACACAGATTAATAAAAATGGGTTAAATTAATATGTAAGAGCCAATAAAAAGCTAGATCTAATAGACCAAGCAATGATTTAAATAATACAGTTTCTGTGTTATTATTTCAGGGCTAAACAGCCAGGAACCAACAAGCAGCCTTCTCCTACATTATGAGGTGCAAGTGAACTAATTTTGGACCCAAAATTATGGGCCCAAAGCATGTGGTACTTGGTGGGTATATTAGAGACCCTGCAGAGTTTCTATGCTTAATGAACTCATGATCAAAATAGAGACTTACAGAGAGATGTCATATAAAATTGGGCTGGAGTGATGGCTCAGAGGTTAAGAACACTGACTGTTCTTCCAGTAGGTCCTGAGTTCAATTCTCAGCGACCACATAATGGCACATAACCATCTGTAATGAGATCTGGTGCCCTCTTCTGGCATAGAGGTGTACATGCAGGAGGAACATTGTGTACATAATAAATAAATCTTTAAAAAATATTGCAGACTCCCTTATTTGGAAGGTATGCTAGCCTTCCATCATTATGACAGAATATCTGAAATGATTAAATTATAAGGAGAAATGGTTGACTTGGCCCAGAGTTGTAGGAATTCCAGTCCACAGCTGGGTATTTCTACTGACTTTTAAGGAACTCACTCTTATTTCAGGGCTCTGCTGAGCTGGCTAGTGAGGAACAGGTACTTATATGCCAGTATGATAGGTACCTAGTGTCTCCTCAGGACATTTCTGGGCAAAACTTTGCCCAGAAAAGTGGACAGTTTAGTGTGTGTGGTGTGTGTGCACGTGTGCATCTAATTTCTGTTCTTGAGCATTTACCATATAAATATACTGCTTTTAATTTATTCTATATTCAAATGCAAAGCACTACTATATTGTGCTATCTTGAAACAGTGAAACATTTGGTCCTAGCAATTGCCTGTTTGTGTCCCTGACTCCAATTACTCTCCATGGGGCCACTCCAAGATCTAATTGGGATGAAGATGGCTTACATCCTTCATCAACACGGATGTGGCAGACTTAATATCTATGTCATCAGTACATAGGCAAAACTGGAGAGGCTAAACCTCTGACCCCATCAATTAAATGGCTACGGAAACAAAGGTGCTTGTGAACTCTCTCTTTGCACGTGATACCAACTATGAGACATCCCTTCTACGGCCCCTAGTGACACAGGGTCTCAGAGTTCCTTCTGAATCAGCAGCTCTTGGCTGCTTCAGAGCAGCAAAATAAATAGCAGTTATCTAATCAAGTTATGCATGTCTTACATTAGCATCTAATAATAAGCTTGGTCTCTTTTATATTTTGAGTGGCCAAAAGAAATTGGCAGCATTTTCTACAGAGGCTAGATGTGTATTTTCATGTTAAAGTATATAGAACTGGGTTATTTCAGTATTTTAAAAAAAAAGACATGAAACCAACACCTGCCATTGATTAGACTCTGCATGGGTAGAGTGAGCATAGCAACATCTGCATGAGTCCCGCCCTCCTGCCCATCTGAGGAGCAACCCTGGCATGTATTGAAGTGCTGTTAGCAATTCAGGTGTGTAGTCGAGTTTTAGCCACAAGGCTACTCTGTGATGAAAGAATTACTGACTTTACAATGGTCTTTCTGGAACGTTAGTTATGGCTATAGAGGTAGGAAGCTTTTGCTAGTCACCATTTCATATATGGAAGATTTCCTCTAATGGATCCCTTATGAGCAGGGTTTGAATTTTTTTCACATTTTTATTGGATCTGATAACATTATACCACTAAACTCCAGATAGCGTGACATCTGATGTCGTATAAAAAGAATTGCAGGACTTTTAAACAGTGTCTTATAAATACAAAATTAAGATACTAACAATTTTTCAAATAAAGTAGAAAAAAATCTCTCTGTCTTTGGCAAGGAAATCTTGCAGGGGTCAGAAAAGGTTTCTCATAAAAGCCTCTGATTCATTATGGTTAAGCATCAAGTAAAAAAAAAAAAAGAAGTAAAAAACATTTACCAGCACTGTCTCACCCTTTTTCTTATGGCTAACATAAGTAGGGAAGGTTATTACTCTACAGATTTGTCTGTTAGGTCACTGAAGCTGAGTGTGTCATAACTAAATGGCCACTTAACTTTCTGAGATTCCTACCAGGGAAGACCATTAGCACACATATAAAAGCAACTGGGAAGCTATTTAAATTTCTACTATGAGAGAAAAACCATTGGCTAGTCTCTGTAAGACCTTTCATGCAAACTCTAAATTTGAAGATGTAAAAATCGTGGCTTAAGCCTAACTATGAACTTAACATATCTTTAAAAAATTAAATAGGACCACAGAGATGGTTCAATGGAGTGGGTCAGATATATAAAGAAAAATTGGTAGCTAACATCAAATATATACTTTCCTTTCCTTCTAGACATGTTCTGGGGTTTGTATCTGGAGGGTAGATTTACAGACAGCCAAAACAAGCTGTCAAAACAGTTTTTAAGGCTCTTGTGAGTGACTGTTTGGCATAATGCAGATGAAATGGTTGACTGAGCTTTTTCTCTTCAGAACAGATTGCTCTGCCACTGTGAACCTGTCATGTCTCTCCACAAACCCAAGACAGAGGGTCCCAAAAACACTTTAAGAGGGTGACTTGTTTCGCATACGCCTAAAGATCTCATCACCATCAATTAGTACTAGTTAATCATTCAGGTCGGTGTGGTGAGCTGAATGGCCTCCTGTTTGGATAAAAGCCCTCTACTGTTGGAGTGTGCTTGGCCACCACCTCATTTATTCTGCACTGTGGGGAATGAGTCAATGTGTGACAGTGAACTTTCTAGAAAATATAAGCTTGTTTGCTAAAAAAAAAAAAAATCGACTTATATGTAACCGTATTGAAAGAGGTCTCTAATATGTGTTCGTACCTACCTGTGCTCTTGCAAGTGCTATAGGAAACAGATGCTAAATTCCTAAGATCCCAATTATGATAATTAACTATTTAACTAATGCAGAGAACGTAGGGAAATGAGAGAACTGTTTTGTCTAGGAAGGGAACACAGCATTGCCTTGAGGATCCAGGCTGCTGGCGAACCCTGCCTGGGTTTCTTATTAGCTGTGCATATTTAATCGTGCTCTTGAGCTTCTGGCACAGCAGCTTCAGGCTTTAAAGTGAACACATTAGAGACTGCAGAGATGCTTCAGCAACTCAGAGCACTGGCTGCTCTTCCAGAGGACAGGGGTTCAAGCCTCAGGACGCACATAAGGACTCATGACAGTCTGAATGAAACTCTAGCTCTGGAGGATCTGAGACCTTTTCTGGCATCTGCAGGCACTTCGTGCAACATAATGCACAGACAACCCAAACATGCAGGCAAAACACCTGCACACAGAAAATAAAAATTTATAAATCTAAAAAATAATTTTAAAGGGAATACCACAGCATGAAAGTCAATCAACCTTTATCTTTTGTTACTGGGTAGTTTTGCCAGCACCTTCAACTTCCGATGTTTAATCTGTTACATACTGTGAAGCCAGACAGCAGAGGTGTTAAAATTCCACATAATGGAATAAGAAATTTTGGAGTGGAATTTTTAGAGTGATTCTCAGCTGACTTCAAGACTTTTGACTTTGACCCTTAGTGTGCAGGCTTCTACTTACTTTTTTTTTTTTTTAATTTGCAAAAGTGTATTGACAGACGAACTCAGATGACTCCAAAAAGATCTGGACCGAACCAGCCTGACAAAACAGCAACAGCTAGGGGAAAGTGCGAGACAACGAAACTAAAAACCGCAGAGTTGATGCTCATCTAACTTGAGATGGGGGTCTAACCTGCTGTTGAGCGCCTGACTGTCTGTGACTATGAAGACAGTAACAAATTGATTTCTCAGTCTGGAAAATTCCCATTTCATAAACCGGTTGTGGAGATTAAACTGGGCAATGCATCCCAACTCTAGCATCTCACATATGAGAATTCAGTATCAGACATTACAATTATTATCATCTCTAACAGACGTAAACGACACTGGACGTTTGATGTTCAGAATACTCATTCGGTGACATCTTTTTCATACCCTTCTTGCCTTCTTTAAGAGGGACTCACTATAGCACTCAGGCTGGCCTCGAACTCATGATCTTCCTGTTCAGCCTCCCAAATAGCTGGCAGGCATTATAGGCCAGTATTAGTTAGGTATTTTGTCTTGCCCCCCCCCCCTTTCCTCTTGGAAGAAGGAACCCAGATTGAGAAAATGTTTCCCTTGTTCTCTTCAGCAATGCTAGAACTGGAAAGATCCAGAAAAGATTAGCACGCCCCTTTCCTGCAAGGCTGGCACGCACATTTGTGCTCCATATTATTGGAGAAAGGGAGACACCTAACAAACAGCTCCCCGACTGTGATAAAGACTGTGAAGGAGAGCAACTTTTGCTCCTTTTCTCGTCTGTTTTGTCTTACTCAGATTTGTTTTTATACACCGTTTTGTATTTAACTTAATTATTGTCTTTTAGATGCTTGTTTCTTTTCCAAGGAGAGACAGAAAGGCTGTGGCTCTTAATGGGAGGGGGAGTGGAGACGGACTGGGAAGAGTAGGTGGGGAGGGGAATTATAACCAGAATATATTCTATGACTAGAATCTATTTTCAGTATAAGAATAAAATGAGAAATGAAAACGCTTCCATCAGATTGGCTTGTAGGCAAGTCTGTGGGCATTTTCTTGGTTAATGATTGGTATGGGAAGGTCTTGTCCACTGTGGATGGTGTGGTCTTGCATTGTACATCAAAAGCAAGCTAAACCAGCTACAAGGAAGGATCAAGCCAGAAAGCAGCATGCTTCCATAGCTACTACCTCAGTACCTGCCTCCAAGTTTCCTGCCTTGAGTTCCTACCCCAACTTCCTTTCATGAAAGACGGTAAGTAAACTGTGATGTGAAGTAACCTTTTCCTCACCAAGTTGCTTCTCTTTATGGTCTTGAACACAGCAATGGAAAGCAAACTAGAACAGAGCCCATTCCAATGATGAGGTTTTAACCGGGATAGACTTAGTTTCCACACCATACAAGGACCTATTTTTCCATCTCTGTGGTAAGTCCACATAAGCACGTTTAAAATATTTCATAACGAGGACGCTTATCTTCATTAGCTTGTAGCTGCTCCAAGATGTCAGGGAAGTAAAAATGGCAGTGTAGGAACACAGGGAGAAGACGAATTAAGTATGAGTTTATGTTATTATTAAAATATCATCTGAGTTATCTGCTTTCTTTAATGACAGGCACTAAAATGTAGTGACTTTTGACTTTATGTTCAACTTGATAATCTATGTAGACTTTTGAGGGAGACAGAACCAGAGCATATGGAAATACAGGAAGAAAAAAACATCATTCTGTCTCCAGTTACCTAGCTACGTTTCTCTAAGACAGTCAGCCAAACTGGCAGTGGGGTTTGTTTCTTATGTATTTTATCAGAGTTCTCTGTTTTCTCTTGCTTCTCCATCTAAGGTATATCCGAGCTTTGAAATCTCCCCTGGCCGAGTCCACGTAGGTCAGAAGACTTGGTGTCAGCTGAAACAGCTGATGGGAGATGCTTAATACTTAGATTTAAATTTAAAAATGAATTTCCATGTGAACATGCTCTAAAGTGTGGAATGGATGTCTTGACATGTTTGTGTGTATCCAGTAGGATTGTGCTGGTGTTTGTTGACCAAGTGGGGGAATGGAAACAACGGTCCACACCAATGCATTCTCCTCTAATTACTGGTGTAAAATCAGTTCATAAAATACCAGCCGTCTTCACAGCTTCCTGGACCTATTGTGGCACATTGGGAATGAAGTCCATCTAAGGTCATATAAAAGTCAGTACCAGGTTGATAAGAGAGCCCAGTTTTTCTGAAGAGAGAATTCAGGGGTTTGTTTCAAAGACTGCCTTTTTTGTTTGCATTTTCTGCATATACACATAAACACATAAATGCTTCTAAGTCTAGGTTTCATGATGAGCATGCTTGATAGTTACCAAACCTTTTGCAGTTTTAGAATAGAACGTGATTAGTAAACACCAAGTTAAGATTACAGAGAAACTCAAATCAGCGGAAACAATTCAGATAAAGTTGTTCAAGGGAGAGGATAAGCAAGCTACTGCATTTCCGGATATGTTCAACAAAATGAGCCAAACAAATGATCAAAACCCAAAGCAACTAACCACAGTGCAACTAAGCCCAACAAGGGGTGGTACTTACTGTGAGTGCGGGTGCACATGCGTGTGTGGGGAGGATGAACTTGAGTCTCAAGCACTCGTCACTCTGTTTATGGAGGCAAGGTCTCTCCCTCAACCAGGAGCTCACAGACCCCACTAGTCTAGTTAGTCATGCTGGCCCACAGGCTCCTGTCTCTGCGTGAACCCCTCCCCCAGTGCCAAGATTACAGGTAGACACCACATCCAATTGGCCCTGACATAGATTGAGAGGATCTAAACTCCAGTCTTCACGCTTGCCTAGAAAACACGACCCCCCCCCATCAAAGCCATCTTCTCCACATATTATGGGCTGTTTTCTGTGCCACCCCTCCCCCACTCCCCAGGTCATTGCTTCCATTTTGCTCTCCTTCCCTCCTTTCTTCTGAAGAAGACAGATCCGTTTCATGCTGAAGCATGTTAAAAGACCAACACCAGCATGACACATTTTGTTTGTCCAGGTAGGATTCCTTAAGGCAAAGAGCAAACAGGATGTCGCAAGTCAATGAGGGGCAAATTAAGCTCAATGCTAAAGACAATAACAAAGTGTAACTCTGAGAACATGGAGCCAAGACTGGAAGCTTTGGTTCAACCCGGAGATACGTTACGTCACATAAAGCATTTCAAATCTCCTTGCTTAAATTGTTTTATTTCTGAGAAGACAAATGGCTTCAGTAACAGCTATTGATCTTCCCAATGCTGATGCTGTCACAAGAAAATTGATTTTGTAGCTTACGAGGAGATGCTCTGGTGGCCCCGCAGGACTGCTGTGAACGGGTGATACCCACTGACAGATCAGGGTTCCCTTTCCTTTCTGCATCAACTTGTTTTTCTTCCTCCCTCTCTCCTCTCCCCTCTTCTCCCTCCCTTGCTCTTTCCCATCCTTTCTTTGGGCAGAAGTTCCTTTGTTCCTTTGAACATTCAACATCCTTTTCTTAACCCAAACTTTGATTCCTGGGAAGAGATCACATGAAATTTGTTAAATTTAGTAACTTAAAGGGTAGTGAGAAGCTGGTGAGAAGTCCCGGTGGTGTGCTAACCTCAAAGACCAATGAACTTGGCGCCTGGAGTCCGTTCAGGTCTGGTGACCTCCTGTGATAGACACTCTTCCTTGCCAGCGTGAATGCGCCCAAAATCACCTAGGTAACCATGAGACACACTTCTAGGGTGTCTGTGAGGTTGTTTCCAGGGAACACTAGCTGAGGGGAAAGATTCAGTCCGATGCCTTCTGGCACCATGTCTGCTCTGGGAGCCTGGAGGGATAAAGGGAGAAAGCCCGGAGACTCCCTGCATTCCTTTCGTTCTACTTCCTGGCCTCAATGACAAGCCCTGCTGCTGCTCTCTGCCACATTCTCTTGACATGAGGACTTAGTCACTTGAAGCCATGAACCAAATGATCCTGTTCTCCCTCAAGATGGTGTGTCAGGCATTCTGTCACCAGGCAGAGAGAGGGGGTAATCCGCATCTGCTGTTCAAATCAAGTGTGATGTTTTCGCCACCTTGGTCGCTTCTAATATCACTCAGTATTGCGTCACACGCTCCCCATGGCACCCCATGAGACCACACTTGGTCACATGACAGCAGCCTTCTCACTCTCTAAACAGTCTCTTCAGAAGATATAAGCTCCCTGATCAAGCACTCAGCATGGCTCCCACCACAACGAGGATGATTTTCATTCCCACCCTGATCTGGTCACACCTATACTGGACTCCTGTTTTCAACAGTGCCTGAGCTTTGCGAGGGTGTGTGTGTGTGTGTGTGTGTGTGTGTGTGTGTGTGTGTGTGTGATAGACATCTGTGGCTCAGCATGCCACTGAAATTCATTCTCTACACTCGGAGTAGGGGTTTTCTGTATTATCCACTGTCCACTGTGAGAAGCATCCTCTCCAGGCAGAGGGAGAGGCATACAGATGTCCTGCGCAGCTGGTACTGGTGGACATTGGCTTTAACTTCAGTTGCCTTAAACCCCTAAGGTTCATTTCTACTTCAGGGACTTTATTTTATTCTTTCTGCCTGGACTCCTGATTTCAACCTCAGGTCTACTGAAGACATTTTCTGAGAGGCAACATGAAAGAAGTCCATGACAACTTGCGGTTAATATCCTCTCCCTCAGTTCTGTTTTGTTTCTACTTCATTAGTCACTGCTCTACATTGCCAACTTGTTGTTGTTGTTGTTATTATTATTATTGTTATTATTATTAGTCACCCTCACTAAAATAGAAAGTCTCCCCCATTCTTGCCTATCACTCCATTTTCCGAGTATTTGTGAGTATATCAGAAGGCTCTCAATAAATGTACAATTGAGGAGAAAAGTGATAACCAAAGACTAGAAAACCTTTGCGGTATTTTCTCTTGAATCAAATGAAAAGAATGCTGTGTACTGGGAGAGTTCTGCTACACATGAGCTGTCCTATCAGTGGAGCTTGCTGTGTGGTCATCATCTAGCAGAAACACTCTCTGGGTAAACCACGATGCCCTCTACTTTGTAAATGGTAACGGTTCTTTACAGTTACCATAGCATGTGTTCATATATATGGGCATGTGAGAGGTATCTTCTCATGTGCGTTTTGGATGAAGAGGGAGTCCTGGCATAGCCCTTTTCCCTTGGACTAATAACTTATTGTATCAGGTGCCTACTGTCATAACCTGGGCTATGCATGTTTATTGAGACCCATGGCCCTCTTAGCATAGCACAAACATTACCTCTCCCAAATTACATATCTTTCCAACATCAAACCATCGGGTTAATCCTGATTATCAACCTGATTGGATTGAGAGTCATCAAGGAAATGACTAAAATATCCCCCAGGGTAGGTTTGAAAGGAATTTCTGAAGATTAGATCATCGGGAAGGGCAGTGACCTATGGAATCGATTAATCCTTTGATGGATTCAGAACATGATGGCATTATGGAGAGGTGTTGAAAGACAGGACATGAGGCTTAGTTGCAGGAAGTAGGTCAGGAGGGCGGGGCTATGTCCTTGTGCATTCCCTTTGCTTTCTGACCTGCCATGAGGCTAATCCCTGTTCTACCATGCCTTCTCCGCCATAATTGAAAGGAAAAAAAGAAAAGGACATGACTGTTCCTAGGCAAAGTGGAAGAGAAAGAGGCAGGGACATCTAGGAGAGTCGAGAGTGAGCAGACTGTGAACTCTGGGCCATGTGAAGGGGGTGGGGTGAGGGGCAAGCCAGGAGGCCAGGAAGGTAAAAGGTAGGCGGGATGAGACTGAAAAAGTCAGGAAACCAAAATGGTTGGAATATATAAGGAAGGCCAGCTGGGGGAAGAGCAGCCCAGCACCTGGACTGGAAAAATTTAGGGTAGGTGGACAGGGTATGCCATCCAGGAGGGCGGGGTAACAGGGATTAAGGGAGAACCTGGCATCCAGGTCAGCTTTGATGTGTTAAACAGGCACCTCAGCCATTGGTCCCTGGACCTAACAGTGATGAACTGAATCCTTTGGAACCCTGAGCTGAAGTAAAGCCTTTGGGGCCATAAGTGATTTCTTTTAGCCACAGTGTCATAGATCTGCAGAGGAAGTAGAGTCAGCCAGAGTTTCTGTCATGACCAAGGTCCAAAACAAGTCAGGAAGAGAGCCAGGTTCATAAATAGGGGTTCCGCATATAAATCCAAGTCAACTAACATCTCCCTAGTAAAGCAGTGAGAGTCTGGTAAGTTCTTTTTTCACACTCTCTCACAGTATTTCCCTGCAGAATTTCAGTATGGAGGCCTTCAGAATGTTCTTGGCCTTTCATCTCTCAAACACAACATTTATGAAAGAAAACAGCACGGAGGCAGGAGGGGGTCCTGAGGCTCCATCTCCATCCCCATCTGAGAAGCTATTGAGGCTGCTACAGGATGGAGGCTCACTTCTTGGAGGGGTGGCCCCCCAGCAGGTTGCCTGTGCTTTCGTGAATAATCCCACGGCTGTGAACATGTGAGAAATACTCATTGGACTCAGAAAGTTATTTTCCAAAAATGTCTTGAAGTTGGAAGGAAGATAAACTGAGTTTAGAAGGTAAGGATTAGGTGATTGATATCCTCAAGATATTGAGTTTACCTCTATGAAATTAAAATAAAACATGAAAAAAAAGAATAACTATCTTTATGGTATAAGGGGGAAAGCTTGGCCCCATGTTAACAACGGAAGACATTCAAAGCTCAGGAGCACTGCCTACCTGACAGTAGTGGGGCATGAAAGAATCAATTTTGTTTCTACTTCTTAATCAAAATTGTCTTCTGAAAGGATTTAATAAGTTCATCCACAGTGGTAGATTAGAAACGGATCCCAAAATTTGGGGGGGAGGTTTGACTCAGCAATGTAGAAAGCCTCCCTTGTCTAAAACCAGAAGAATAAAGCTGAAAAGAGAGTTTCCTGGTAGCATGTAGGTAAGTTTGCATGTCTAGAGGCAGGAATCTCTGCATAACATTCTGCAACTGTTAGCTAATTGCCTCTATCTCTGTGACTTGAGCCCAAGTCCTCCTCACTTTATCAATTTCTGATAATTATTTTTCTTACCCTCCATTTTCTTATCTCTGAAGTGGAAATAACAACACCGACTTTTCAGGCAGGCGTGAGATAAATACATTCTATGTGTCCATCAGCAAGCGTGCCGCTGGCTCTGAGGCCCGCTATGACCCTGATTGTTGCTGTCTGAAGACTGTACACTCAGCTTGCTGGATAGATTTGGGGGAAATAACTTATCTATATTTCCCCCCCTCTTTCCTCAAAACATGTAACATACTTCATCTTGCTTGTTTCTGCTAGAGAACAGAAAAACAGGTCTATCAAAGTATCAAAACATTAATAATCAAATTGAACAATTACTTTGCTGGCCTTGATCTACTTTTTGAATTCCAACCAGATAGCTGGCTGTGTGACTTCCTTCCCATTTTGCATGCCTTCAGTTTTATGAAACGGCCTCGTTAGGAACCAATTGCTAAGGAGAAATAACTGGCAAAGGCCCGAGATCTTACATGCCTAAGGGCTATGGAATGCCACAGCTTTTGTTTTTCTTAGCTCAAAGAGATGCAAATATTTAACCATGAATCATCTGAGTCAGGACTTCCTCGTGGTCACAGTGGCAGGCCTTGCCGAATCTTTCTTTTGTCAATGTCTGGACAATCAGGGGCCTTGGAGGATATTTACTCAACTTCTGATCAGGCTTCGCTCCTCCTTTTTCCGTGCAAGTGCTCTCTGGAAAGCCTCAGCTCTTGGATTATTTTTTCTAGGATTCCACTGAGCCTTTCCATAGTAGCGATAAGTGGCTCTCGTGATTCCGATCCAACACATTCTCCAGCTCTCGGTTGTGACTCAGTCAACAAACACTGCCGAGCGCCTTTGGTAGGCCAGGCACGAAAAGGACTATAGTAGAAAAGTTTGCAAACAGGCAAGCTCCAAACGGGGGAAAAAAAGGTAGTCTGATGCGTGCTCCAGAGGAGTTAAAAGGAAAAGATTGAAAGACTGTCCTAAACTGGAGGGTGGGCTGTACAGGACCCTGTGTACCAGGGAGGCCAAGCAAGAAGGCCTCAGGGGGATTTGCAAAGGAAATTGCACTTGAGTGTTGATGAACCAAAGTGCCTAGGGGGCCTGTGGAGATAGAGACATTCCTCTGAGCTAAGGCTTGACATGCACAAAACCACAGCGGTGGTATGAAGGAATATGTACCTCCAGCTGGGCAGAACATACATTCCCTACATGGAGTAATGGGCTACAACCTGATAGCTGGGACTAGGTCCCAAAGTCCTTTCTGGGGCAACGGTGTTTGTAACAATGTTCTATAGTACGTCTCCTTAAGAAAGCATTTCACTAGTACATGGAGAAATTAGTTTTTAATCAGGTAACAATTAATAGATAATGGTTAAACATTATAAAACCACTTATTAGATGAGTTTATTAAGCAGTCCGTTCTTATTACACATTCAAGTTATTCCCTCACTAATATTTGACTTTTTCAGAACTCATAGAAATTAGAATTAAAATATTAAGTATTCTTTAAGCTAGTGGGTTTTTTTCTAAAATTCTACTTTAAGCGTGTTTTTTTTTTAAAAACACTCATGCTTATTAGAGTGATGTCATTATGGCCAGCACAATGTCCAAAGCATACCGATTGAAGAGAGCCCCTACAAGCTAAGTCAGTTGCCGAGCGCATGTGGTATACGTGGGTTGAAGAAGGAAGGCCACGACGCAGGTGAACCAAACTGCATCTGGATTTTTCCATGGGATCTGGAGCAATTGCAGGGTGAAAAAAAAAATCAACGACTAAGAGGTTATACTGAATACAACTACATGTTCAAAATGCTCGTGATTTCTATGGTCACGGATGAAAAGCACATATGCACATGCAGAGGTCACACAGGTGTCTGAGTATTTCCCAAATAGACACGTCTGCTAAGAGGACGACATGTGATGTCCATCATGAAAAGGATATGCATGATACAGTCCCACTAAATTATGTCTGCACGGGTGTGGGTGGGTGGTGTACCGAACAATGCATGAGAGGTTAAGGAATAGGATTTGGGGAAGCCTTCTCTGTCAGGTGTATTTAGGGATTAGTTTCATTTTTTTTCATAATGATCATATGTGATTTATATAACAAAAAGTTATTTTTGCCTTCAGAAGTTGTGAATTCACAGCTTGGCGTATAACATGGATAAGCAGGCAGGTGGCAGGAAGCCACTTGGTATAGTCATTCAATCACGTCTGTTTTGAATCTAAAGTTTCTGGGTTTGAAACCAGGTTCTTTTTGTCTACCTGTGTGACCAAAACTGTGTATTTAATTCTGCACGCTTCTAGTTTCCTTGCCTGTAAATTAGCCAAAGTAGTAGCGTTTCATAGAGTTGTGAAGGGAATCGGTCAGTAATTACTTGTAAGTCACTTTGATTAATTTCTGACAGAGAGTAAAATTATACAGATGATTATTATATTAAATATACCATTATAATTATCTTAGGGTTTCTATTGCAGCAATGAAACACCTTGACCAAAAAACGAGCTGGGGAGGAAAGGGTTTATTTGGTTTACACTTCAGCATTGCTGTTTACCACTGAAGTTAGGACAGGAACTCAAACAGGGCAGGAGCCTGGAGCAGGAGCTGATGTAGAGGCCATGGAGGGTGCTGCTTACTAGCTTGGTTCTCATGGTTTGCTCAGCCTGCTTTATTTTAGAACCCAGGACCACTAGCCCACAATGGGCTGGGCCCTCCCTCATCAATCACTAATTAAGAAAATGACTTCCAGGCTTGCCTACAGCCTGATCTCAGGGGATCTGAGGCATATTATTAATTGAGGTTCCTTCCTCTCAGAGACTTTAGCTTGTGTCCAATTATTATCCAGCACAATAATAGAGCATCCTCGGCGTTGCCATGAAGACCATGAGAAGCCAGAGAGGTGACCGGCTCAACCAGCCAACTGTTAAGAAGAGCATGGAGGCAAGGGTATCTCAACGTAGGATAAAACTGGACCCCTGGTGAAGCTGTGTTCAACTCAGAACTAAGAAGACAGAAAATGGAAAAGCACATTTCCCAGGAATACAGGAGGACAACTCAATAGCCTAGCAAAAGGGCTGCTATTGCTGTCTTCTACTTCCAAGGTCAAAGGTGGTCAAAATTGTTCGTGTCTGAAGAATGAAATCAGAATAAGTTATTTATCCCATCATGGGGTTGTGTAAGTACCCTATTTCTGTCTCCTTTACTGGACATATTCTCCCCACCCTCTTTCACAGACAAGAATCTCAATCTGTAGACCAGGCTGGCCTAGAACTTACAAAGTAGCCCAGACTGACCTTGAGTTCAAGGTGATTCCTGCTTCATCGTCCCCACGGCTGGGATTATGGGTATCAGCCACCAAAGCCAGCTTCTGTTACTGCTCTGAACAAATAACTTCTTCAACATCCTATTGCTGTGCCTGTTGCAATTCCATTGAACATGGTCATCTTGCTGAAGAAACTGTGCTAAGTACCCGATCAACGGTATCTGAACTTTTCCATAAAAGCCCAGACACGCGTGTAACACCCCGTTAGATGTTCCAAGTTAGGTCATCACACAGTGGGGTTTCATCATGCCCGAGCGAGCCTATGGTGATCGCTCTTAGTCACCCCTCTTCCTACCCACCTTCTGACCTCGTCACTGACTTATTGCTCACGCTTCCTTCAGTTATCTCAGCATTTATTCAGATTATGATGTAAAAGACCTCAGGGCATATGATTTAAATATGGATCGAAAGATAATGTTCTCTTTGTAAAAGAAAAAAAATGTGTCTGTAGACTATTAGCCTATGGAGGAACAAGTTATGAGCAAGACTTTGATTGGAAAGATGAGCAATAGATGAGTGGAGGCGAAGAGGGGGAGGGGAAAAACCTGCTGTCCCTGGTGAAGAGAGGAAAATGGGAAATTGTCACAATTAGAGAGCTGGAGGAAGAAACTCCTCCTTGGGGGACTTCCATTGTGACGACATTTGAAGGATTTTAGCATTCCTCAAAAAGGCAAGAGAGATCATCACGGGGTGCAATAATGGGAAAGGGAGAGATAGAAACTAGAAAACCACAACAATAAAAGCCAACAAGAAAGTACACTCGGGTGGGGGTGGGGCAAGCACCTCAAACTCTAGGTAGAGAAAAAGGGAGTATAGACGGAGGAGAACAGGGTTCACTGATCTACCCCCCCCCCCCAGACCTAAGAATACCCTGACTTCAGCGACTGCACAGTACTGTAGCAGCAAGAGTTTAACACCCCAAACAATGCCATGACTCTGGGTGCCACAGGTATGGCCCAGCTCCAGCCTTCAGGGAAACTCATATCCCGACCGCTAGAAATCTGGCCTGATGACAACTCATAGTTTAAGCCTTCCTAGGAGCCGCTTTCAGCTGAAAACAATCTTTTTGCCTGCCCCAGAGGCACACCTTTTCCTGCGGCAAGCTCCTATGACTCCCAAAGTGACACATGCATTCCTGACCGGGGAATCCTTGTAGGTCAGGGCAGTTCGAAGGGGCTACTAACGATTCAGAGCTGGTGGGATGGGCTGAGGATTCTGCAGGAAGTGAAACTCAGGTGCCTTCCTCTGCCACCTCCACTCCTTCACAAGACCTGCTGCAAGTGGAGCCCGCTGAACTTGGAACACTGAAATCTCTATCCACATCTCTGACATCGACTGAAAGTAATTCGACCTGTCCTATCATACTCTTTGTCTGGGATGCCATCAAGTCCATTGCCCTTGACGGCAAAGGCAAAGCCCCTATATCCTCAACACTCTTGCTCTGTATTTCTTACATGAATGCAGGTCCAAATTCAGCCCGAATTAATACCCTTAATACTTCTTCCCTTTGAGATGTTTGTTTGCCTTCTAGTGCTTGAATGGCTGGGAGGCTACTCTAAGCAATTCTTGTTACCAGAGCAACCAAAGAGCACTTCCTGCGGTAGTCAGTCTCTGCTACATCAAGGCCAAGAGTCATTGCTCTAGACTTCATCTATTTCTATAGCTCACGCTCACTGAAACAGTCATCAAATATGTGTTTGTCAATTTTGTTCTTCTTGTATGGATGTCAATGTATATCAAGACCTGCAAAAAAAATGTTATATACTCTGAAACCATGGCTACCAAATGCAAAATTTGATAATAATCTAATAGTGTTTTACTCAGTCAGAAGTGACATTCTTCTACTTCACTACAAAGTAGACATTCTTTATGCTCACAGTCACCATTCATCAGAATTCAGTGACACATGGAGAGGCCACAGCCCCACAACCAAGAGGAATATATGATTTTCACAAGGGTAGCTATGCTTTTCCAATTGCTCTCACCACCCTTTACTATGTAGATCATGTTGGCTCTCCTGCAGGATTCAATTCAGGACCTAATTAGGAGCACTGTTGGCAGTCCTATAACCAACCACAGTATGCTAAGAAGGACCAGCCATCTCTGTACACTGAGCTCTTGCTATGGTCTTGCTATTGATGTCCAGACTCCATAGACATGGGAGCTGTCTACTAGATGGATTTGAAATTAAATAACTGGAAGTAAATGACCAGGCTTAATGCTATAGAGCTACTTAAAAATATAAAATACAAAGGAGTTCAGAACCCAATTTAAGCAATGTTTTCTTTCTCCAGAGGGAGAAAAAACGATTTTAATATGGGGGCATATAGCCAAGTACTTCGCCCATTGCATTACATATAATTGTTAATGTTTGACCATATACTACAAACTTGACTTACATTATCTTCCTCAAGCAATTTATAAGGACAGCCTTCTGACTCTGAGTGACATGTTGATCAAAGTAAATTCCTACAAATATCCTCAGTGACATCATACCACAGCAGCTATCCCAGTCCCTTTAAAGCCCTGTACCACACATGGTCACATCTTTTCTGTGAGGCCAGATGTTATTCCTACCTACCCAAGAAGACAAGAGTGTTCTTAGAAAATGTCTTAATTTGAGACCTTCTCTTTCTGTGTAGACTAAGCTCCAACAACAATATGACTTTTTTTTTTTTTACATTTCAAGTTAAAGATGAGAAGAGAGGCAAATGGCTTCCACACATCATATTGCTTTTTGTGTTTATTCCTGTTTTCTAATCATGAAAGGACAGGTTGTGTGTCTCTCCCGAGATTCCCAGGTGGGATGAAAGTCCAGCTCACACCGCTGCTGAGAGTCAACTGACTCTGGCTACTGCTTATCAGTGTCTGTGACTACATCACCTTAGAAGGAGGCTTGCTTCTTTTTTACATTTTGTTTTGTTTAAGACTTGATAAACCTATGGAAGAGAGGGAGGAAGGGTTGTGGGAACCAGAGGGGTCAAGGACACCACAAGAAAACCCATAGAGTCAACTAAGCCGCGCTCATAGGGCTCATAGAGACTGAACCTCCAATCAGAGAGCTTGCATGGGACTGCCCTAGGCCCTCTGCATATATGTTACAGTTGTATAGTGTAGTCTTCTTGTGGGACTATTAACAGTGGGAGCATGGTTGTCAATGACTCTCTTACCTGCCTTTTGGATTATTTTCTCCTACTGGGTTGCCGTGTGCCTTGTTCAGCCTTAATAGGAGAGAAGGTGCCTAGTATCACTGCAACTTGGTATGCCACGGCTGGCTGATATACACAGGAGGCCTGCCCTTTTCTCAAGAGAAAGGCAGAGGAGGGGGAATTGAGAGGTGGAACAAGGGGGGGGGGTAGAGTGAGGGAGGGGAACTGTGATGGATAGGGGTGGGAAAAATAAATTAATTTAATGAAAGACTTGGTCTCAATATGAATCCCAGGCTAGTCTCTCAATGTATTGATATCTCTCTCCTCCCCCCCCCTCTCTCTCTCCATGATATGTATATGAATATGTGTCCATGTGCAAGCCAGAAATCAACTTTGGTATTTTCCCTTATTATGTCATTTTTTTTGCTTGTTTCTTTTTTAAAGATGTGGTCTCTAACTGATTGAGAGATGGTTCAACAATTAAAAGCTCTGCCAATTTTCTTGAGGATCTGACATCTTCTTCAAGCCTCTGGAAGTGCAGGACTTGCACACGGCACACAGGTATACATGTAGGAAAAGACACCTGTAAGCATTTTTTTTTAAAAAAAGGTTTTTAATTAGCATAAGGGTTACTTTTAGGGTAGCTTGGCAGCCTTTCCCAAGAAAAAGCTGTAATCCATTTATGAGGGTAGAGCCAGCATGAACTGAGCCACCACTTTCCCAGCTCGGGGATGAAAAGCATGCATCACTCTGGGGAGCTTTTGACTTTGGTGCTGGGAATTTAACTCAGGTCCTCAAGCTTATGTTACAACCACATTTGTAAACTAAGCTATTTCCTCAGTCTCTAGTTGCTCCATTTCTATGGTGAAGGCTTTCATATGGCAGACTTCCATGTGATGACCTCAAGTTTGTTCTTCATGTTTGATGTTTTTGCCTTCTGTAATAACAAAGGATGTTCTGTAACCTAGCTGTCATTTCTCTACGTCTTTGTCCACACTCAAGTGCCTCAGAGACTCTAGATGAGCTTACAGGGGATTATCTTCAGACTCTCAGTATCCCATCATCCTTTCTGATTAGGTTACTAACAAAATTGCCTTTTAATCATATTACGCAGGACCGGACAGATGGCTCAATGGGTAAAGGCCCTTGCTTTTGAGACTGACCATCTGAGCTCTATTCCAGCCCCAAGATGACGGGAAGTAAGCACTGACTCCCAAAAGACTCCACATGCATGCATTCCCCAATTTTAATTGTAATAAAAGCATGTCATATAATATTGAAATCAGTCTTTAGCAAACTAGTTTGTCTTGCTATTACAACATAACTGAAGTTGAAAAATTTGTAAACAAAGAAATAACCTTTGGCTAACAGTTCTAGAAGATCAAGAATATGGGCCAGCATCAGCTGGGCTCTGTTGAGAGCTGTGGAGGACTACATTATGTTGAAAATTCATTGCAAGGTGGAAGGAGGGATCCTATGGGGAGACAGTAAGCAAGAGATGGCAGGAAGGCAAGTGAGTTCTTTGTCTAGCTCCCCGCTTCCGTGAGAAATCATGCACTCTTACTCCACCTGAGCCATTCCCAAGAGAAATGGGAATTTATGAGGGTAGAGCCAACATGAACTGAGCCACTTTCCATCATGCCTCACTTCTTGAAACTTCCACAGCCTCAGCACCACCATCCTGGAAGCCAAGTCATGAATCTCTGGGAGCAAAACCATAGCCCACCTCCACAGAAATGAATGCGTAGAGACTTCTACTTTCCAGGTGGATTCTCTCTAATAGCTAAGTTGTGAAAGCAATGTAACTGATTTCTTTTCCTTGTTTCTTAATTTAAGAAAGTTGTGAAAGTCAGAAATTCCCGCTTCTCTGTCACTGCAGCAGTTAGCATAATCATACCATGGAAGTCAATGCTATTGATCACATGTGAAAGAAGGTTTGTATTACATCATCGGCTCTCCTTGTCTTTGCTTCCTTTCCATTCAGACTTAAGTTCAAAGAGTCAGGGCTTGGGGAGGAACCTCTTCGGTCTTTCATCTCACTGCCAGCATGGCGCTGCTGGCATCTAGAAAACGAAGAGCAGTCAGAGACGTTTTGCCCTGGTGCATAGCTGGAGGACTGGTTCTTCACTTTACTCCACCGATGAGCAGAATAGACCAGAACTCTCTCATGAACCTGTAGCTATTGAAATCAGAATCTCAGCACGCGTCAATATCCTTGAGGTTTGGAATACTCATCTTAGTGGCAAAACTCTCCTATGATCAAAGGGACTTGCTCAACTATGATTTTTCTCCTTAATCATTTCCTTATTTATATGGTTCTTTGTGGTGCCAGGAATAAAAGCTGGAAGACAGCACTTCAGTGCCTTTCCGCTGAACTTTAAGAGTATAATGTTTGCTTTTAAATTGATGCTTCTGGTATATATGCTTTTTGCACTCCATGTTCAGGAATCACTCATCCCACGTCCAGTGAATTTATGATATAAATATGGGTATGTTGATGCAAGCACAGGTTGTCTCTCCTTCACCAGAAACACTTGGACCCAGCATTGTTTTGTCTGAGTTGGATTTGGAAAAGGAGATTTTGGATTTGGAAATATTTATTTGAGTTTCACCAATAGGGCATCCTTTACCCAGAAATTCAGAATCTGAAATTTTGGAATCGGGAGTATTTCCAATTTCAGTTTTTTGGGTTAAAGGGTTTTTGTTTGTTTTTACAGTTCCTCAAAATGTGCGGTAAAAGATAAGTATGATGATTGACATTGATGATAAATTACAATAAAGTCATACTTACAAAGCATTGAGAATCATGCTTAGATCCAAAGCAGCCAATTAATATTAAATACTACAACACAATTTAAACATTAAAACAAGCCTTTGAAATCCATAATTTTATGTCCCTCACTTGACAGTGACCATTAGTGAGGCACAGAGATTTTACAGCTCACTCAGGGCTCCTTGCCCTACGATGCCACTCTTAGCACCTGGCAGAGGGCTACACTAGCATGGTTTCTTTTCAAGCAGAAAGGGAGCAAAGCAGTTTTTGGGAGATTTTAATAAATAAAAAGAAAGAAAGTAATGCTCTTGAGAATACGTCTGTAGACACTGAGAGCTGTTTACAGGTAACTCTCATGCTTTGACCTGCACCTTCTGGTTTATTTCTCTGCAGGGCATTATCCAGGGGTAAGAGGTAAGACAAAGCGGCAGTTAATCTACAACCACAGATAGCAGCGTACCCTCCCATCAAAGTTTGGGACTGGGAAGTCTACTTGATTGCTCAGATCCCAGAGCTAGTTCTCAGGCTGTCTTCCCCATTAGGTAGAAGGCCCCACCCATTACCTTATGTGCACACCTCTGTCACAAAACAGGCTTCCAAAGCAGGCCAGCTTACTTTCCAATTCCCGGCACTGGCACTGAAGCAAGCCCCAACATGATAGTTCTCACTCAACAATTAACATTTCCTAATCCATAGCCTGACTGCAAGGAACAGACAGAACCAATAGCCAATCAGTGGCTTCTCTCCTGGTCACTTTGGAGTTTCCCCACTTTGTAGGGCTTAAAGCCTGCTGGACCATAAGAAAACAGGCCACCCATGTTTTCCTAGCTGTAGCCCGCAAAGGTTTCCCCAAACAGGATGTAAGGATGTAGAAAGCTCCTAGTCTTTACTTGCAGTATGCCTGGAGTTGTCAGAGGCCCAGCTGAACAACAGTGACCCTTTAGGATGGAAAATTTTTGTAAGGGCTTTGATGATAGCTTACTGGAGACGGGTGTTTTCGGTGGAGTCCACCTGGCATTTCTGGTTACTTAACTACTTTGCGGTGGATTCTCTTCCTCATGGGCTGCTGATGGGAGTGGCAGAGAGAGACAATGGCCTGGTAAAGATTAGCCTTGGAAAACTTCTGGAAGCAGCTCTCAGGGAAATCGGGACACCAAGTATTGTGAGATGGGTTTCAATCCTAGATAATGCAGAGCTTCTCAAAGGCCAGTCTGGTAGCGACTGGGAAACAGTCTACTATCTACCACTGTTTAAAAGCCTACTGCCATAGGGACCCCTAGACACCTTAGATTCAGCACAGGGCTTCAAACCTCTCCCAGTGATAAACTTAGAATTCTAGATCAGAGAACAAAGAGGAAAAAGAGGAAATGAATCAAATTCCAATCACTAAAGGGGCAGGGATGGGGGGTTATGTGTCTTGTATGCCCTCAGGACAAAGGCCAACATAGCAACGTGCACATTGATAACCTATGACTTAATCCTTTATCGTTCAGAGCTCAGTGTTTTCCATCCCTGAGGGGTGGATGGTGGCTTCTGTTTCAAAGGGATACCCTCCCAGGGAGGTGTCTCAGGGAAGGCAGGGGTGAGCAGCCTTTGGATCTGGACTGCTGTGTGCCATGGCTGCCTTTTGTGACTGGGATTTTCCACCTTTGGGCTCTAAATTTGTCTCTTTTATTTATTTATTTTTCCAAAAGAAGCAAAGGGAAGCCCCTGAGATTCATGTCAGTATCAAAAGGAAACCCGGAAAGAGAGAAAAATCAAAGCAGAAAACAAAATACACACAAGAAAGGGTAGACATTCCATATGTATGGTTGAGAAGGGAAAGTTAGACATGGACAAGTTACTCAGACATGCGGGGTGGGGCGTGGGCTAGAAGGAATTGGGCAAGAAGGAGGGCTCATCTTTACACAGGAATCAGAGGTGATGTCATGTGCTATTTTATGTGGTTTTGAAAAAAGCATTTAGTGAAACCAAATGTACTTTGTAAAGACTTCATCACTCTCACAAATGGATTCAGAGCTAAGTGACTGCACCAAGTCACACACATAGGTAGTGGCCCTCATTCTCAAGCTCCTCGGCCCCAGGTCCAAACCCTGCATACCACAGAGGTGGTGAAATCACAAAGGTCTTTAGTATGGAAGGATAGGATAAATCCTTATAAAGCACTTCACCTACTTCGTTATTTATAAATAGGAAAAAAAATCAACATGAGAATTGTTCTTATGGGGCCAACTATCTCAGTCATGTAAGAGAAACTCACTTTCGGAGAGAATTGTGTAGAGTTCTAGTTTATTATTTACTAAGTCATCTGCAACCAAGATGAGCTTGCCAAGGGAAGATTGTTTCAAGAAATGCTTCTTTTCTCAAGCTGCTCAAAGATTGTGTCCGAAGCTACCTAAGAATGGTCACACTGACACAATAATGAGGGCAGACCAAAGAAGACATGGATCACACCTCTCAGACTTGGGACCAGTTATTGGTGGCATGTAGATTATACGAGTGAAGGGAATGGTGGTTACTTATATTGTTTTGCTAAAAAAAAAAAAACAAAAACAAAAAACAACAACAAAAAAACCTTTATCTTCAGGTATTTCTATCCTAGTATACTTACAAAATTTTAATTCATCAACTACCCATGTCCATGTCTAAATAAAACATCAAATGGAGTTATACTGAAATAACATCAATCCTCATTATAAACTATAATCCTTGGTACCTATAGAGGTATGTTTACCTCTATATGTTTATCTGTGTTGAAAGTCTATTTCTTTAGAGTGATACTATATATGTTATACCCAGAAAATCCTCTGTAAGTAAATATAATAATTTTATTTTAACCTGAGAAATGAGATATTTACTCACAAATTGGGTAAGAAATTAGATGAAGATCACTGGGTGCACAGTTGCCACCATGACTGCTTCCTGCTTTCCACATAACCCAAATGACTAAGAGGGTGAGGTCTAGTTTAAAACATCGTGAAGAAAATCAATCAAACACAAAAAGGCAATAGTAAGGACCAAACTCCATCAAGGCATCCACGATGATTGTAAAAGATACATCAAAAGCAGGGCTACTTTGTGGTAGACTAAGTTTCAAATATGGATTTATCTGTGATGGTCTTAAAGATTCTATGTTCTATATTTAGTATCTGCAGTGATTACTCAGTGTGTAAAGTGCTTTGAGGTTATGAGATCACTAGCAGAGCTATCAATTCCATTTAAAACACAGCCAGTGAAATACTTCTGTCCTCCGTGGTTTTCCAGTCCCTGGAAATCATTATCAGGGGATGTGGTGGAGGAGAAGAAACAAGATAAAACAAAGATGAAAACAGCGACAGTGACATAAAAGAAAACCTGACAACACTGCCATCTAGGCCTTTTCACTAGCTGTAAATGTGTCCTAACGTTTGTAACCACGAGGTTAAAAAGATGCTGATAGCACCAAACAGTGTCAGCTACTCTTCCAAAGAGGTATGGAGGGGTACGAGATGCCTAAACTCAATACTTTTGACTCCCTTGAAAAATCATTATCAATGTAAGTTATAAAAGCATATTTTCAAACTTGGGGTGGGAGGCTGGCTGAGCAATAGTCAAACATCTCTGATGATTTATGAGGTTATTTTGAAATTGAAAGCAAGGAATACAACATCATTTAATTGGCAATACTCTAATGGAGGCTGTGTCTTCCATGGGTAGCATCAAACTTTGGTTACTTAAAATGGCAGAGATCATCAGTAGCATAGGATATTATAAAGAGGAACCATTTTCCTGAGAAACAATTACATAGGGATGATTCTTGCCAACACCACACACACACACACACACACACACACACACACACACACACCAGAACTTTTAGGATGGAAATTCCTTTCCAAGTCAATCAAAAATAAAAAAAAAGCAATGAACTTGCTACACATATTTTCACATTTATCACTAGTGTGGACTGCCTTCAAGCCATAGATATACGTTGCTCATAACAGGATCAACAAGACTACTTAAGAAATTCCAAGGCAAAGTCCCACACACATGCCAGAGATGTGTAAGGATGACATGCATTTTGTAACTACTTGAACACAGTTGAGGACAAACTAACTTCCCAACAAGATAATAACAATATTGGCTTGGAAATAGTTTCATAAGTTGCTAGCATAAATGGATAATTTTAATAATGACTCCCAAGCATTGTTCTTGAGCATTCAGAGAATAAAGAAAGGCCCATGGTGTACCCACAAAGGGGTAATCACTTGCAGGGCTTGCTGACATTTATAATGTAAAAACCCTGACAGCATGAAGCAGTCAGACACCAGCATTTCTGTTTCACTAGCAAGAGAAGAGCTTGGCCACAGTCACAAGAACTCTCACGGGGCGGGGCTAGAACTGGATTCTTATGCATATGCCATCCTCTCCTCCTGAGAGCGGGGCTGCAGCCAGGTGTCATGATCTGTAAGTGAAGTGCCCACTTAGGGCAGTCTGTGGGGAAATGCTATTTTACATTTCTAGTGATTTAATATTTATGTGGATAGACATATTATAGGTAAGCCTCAGTCTCAAGGGTATAATAAAAAAATAGGCATAATGTCAAACT
Source organism: Microtus ochrogaster (assembly GCF_000317375.1). Lineage (NCBI taxonomy): Eukaryota > Metazoa > Chordata > Mammalia > Rodentia > Cricetidae > Microtus > Microtus ochrogaster. The sequence continues at coordinate 8,486,311 of NC_022032.1, forward strand.
ATTCCTAATTTCCTCAATTACTCCTTTGGGGATGTGAAATTTGCATACCCTATCCTTAAACCTACATGTGTTCTTTCTTGGTAGAAAAAATTCCATAATTTACTATGTACTAAATAAAGCATTATAACTTTTAGTTTTAAACAAACAAACAAAAAAAAAAACAAGATAAAAAAACTCAAAAAAGCACCCACTATGAGGTTCATGGGTGTCGTATGGAACTAGAAAATCATATCCTCTGTCGACTTCCTGAGTATTTTATAGGCATTCTTGTTCCAGTAGCTCTTCTCAACTGGAGCATTCCCTGCTTACAACACTTTTGACACACACAGGCACTCTTTCCGGCCTGGTCCTTGAAATTTTGTTGAACCTCATCTGCTTCTCACAAAGGTGGTTGGTTTTGCAGGTCATATACTTTCCGCAGCCTGAGACCAGTTACCTAGGGTAGTCTGGTTGGCAAACTACAAACTCCTTTCCATAACTTTTATCCTCTAAGACAGGCAGGTGAGGAATCCACAAGCCACACTTTCTCATGAGATGGCCTAGGCGTGGCTGGTCCTGTCTCCACCATGTCCCTGTAAACAGCTGGCCCCACATTCTTTCTGCCTAACCACATCAGGGAAGAAGGCACACCAAGAGACACCTGAAGGCTCTCCGTCCAGCATCATCTCCACCCACTCTCAGAGAATCACAGTAGCTCCTCAGGTAGCCGGCTAGAAGTTTTCTGGAGCCTTGAACTTTTCACCTCTGTGTGCAGCACCAGCGATGGCAGCCGGCCTTTGTTCACCACTCTTACCCCGTCTAAGTGGAGAAGGTGTTACACAACCCAGTCCATCTGGCCCATTTCCCTTACTCTGAGTCAGTTGAACTTTACTCTACTGTTGACACGAAATAGCGAAATCAGTCACGAAGCAGGGAGTTTACAGGCAGGAAAAGACAGCTGAACAGAAGGCAACTGGCTTGACTTGGTATAAATGGGCACAAAGTTATAAACAGAACTACCGGGTGATATTTGGCTTCTTTCTTCAACCATCATAAAACTGGGCAAAACTTCTTTGAGTCAAGGACCGCTTTGGCATGCAAGCATGGAAGACTATCCTACACTGCTTTGAGAACTATGCTCTGTGATGCAGTAGGAGAAATATATAAAATGTAGGGACTCAGGTTAGGGAGAGTTTTGAACCAGGAATAAGGACTCTGGGTTCTCTTACTTGCCTTACCATGAACAGGCTGGTTGATTTAGACGAGTTCCTGACTCGCCCAGCACCGGTGTCTCTTTTTGCTAAAGCCTTTACAGGCATTTTAGTGATTCCAAGCTGGCCTGTCCTGAAATACATGCTTCTAAAGAGAACTCAGGATAATTTTGTCAGAATGTATTTCAGCTCTATCTCGGTAACATTTGGACTGTCATCAAATGTATGAAATACTCGAAGAGCAAGAGAAAAAAAGAAACTCTAATGAAATTACAGGAATTACTTCATTGCTCGTCAAAAGGTCTCCTGTAATTGCAGGCATTACTGCACTCAAAATTTTACATTTTGCTTTCAGACAGATTAAAGTCTCAGTCTTAAGCTTCAGAGAAATTCTTAAACTTATAATTTCTTAAAGCTCCGAGTACCCTTAGTTCTCCCCAGGTACTTCAAAATACCAAACCTCGCCAGACTCTCAAAAGGATTTATTTCTGTGTTCTCTTCCGACTGGCCATTCCAGCCGTGCCCTTCCATTTAACCTTGGGATCATTTCTTCTTCTCTTCCCGGCTCTTTTTTGCGAAGCACAGATGCTTTGGAGAGAGAGAGAGAGAGAGAGAGAGAGAGAG
>NC_022032.1:8488224-8503224 GCF_000317375.1 Microtus ochrogaster
GAGAGAGAGAGAGAGAGAGAGAGAGAGAGAGAGAGAGAGAGAGAAGCGCCTAGATCCTTGATGGAACTGCAGTACCTCCCCACTGGCGTCAGCACAGCGCCCTCTACTGCTTAAGGGAGAGCAAGCTTTGCCACGGAGCTGGTGCTCTCCCAGCTGAGATGGAGCAGGTCCGGACTTCTCCTTTCTCATCTCCATAGCATCCTTTACTAAAGGGCGAAATTATGGTTGGGAGATGCCTTATAGCTCCTCATTCTTACATTTGTTCTGAGGGTGTTTTTCCCCTACGCTGTAGTCTGTAGTTTTAAACTGGGAGTTCTTGTTATTTCTAACACTTCTGTCACAACAATTGCAGGTAATATTAGATAGGGCTCATTAAATAGGAATGACCACAGCTGGGGGGTCTCTACCTTGACTCACAACCAAGGAAAGGGGGGTTGTATCGCTCTGAACACCACACCGAGCATCTAATATCCTTAGTGGAAAACTTCTGCTGGGCACAAGAACACTCTTCTTCCTCGGCTTGATTTGGAATCTGCCTGTGTTCTGACTGTGATCCCCAAAGAACAGTTTTCAAATGTGCATCTCTGCCTGTTCATATGCGCTTACATCCAAGCATCTTAATTCCCAGAGCAAATAATTTATTAAAAATCAAATCTGAACACTGGGGAAAAATCATTTCCTATAGTGAGGCTTCAAATGCAAGTCTGTTCTTCCACTCCAAACATTTCTCTGCTTTTCCCACTGAGAAAACATGTTTACAGAATTCTGCAGAGAGATAGCACATCATTCCCAGGAATTCAACTCACTAGTGGAGGAAAATATTTGTCTATAATTTAAATATAGTATCCATTAGACTTTTATTGCCAACTGCGTTTCTCACTTTGGATAAACGGGGCATGATCTGTCTAATTTATACCAGGGGTTGGCTCTATTCACGATTTACCACAACCATTCATTCAGAGGATCCACTACTATTTTGGGGGGATATTCTAGAATCTTCTCTTTTAGAACGATCTTTTGCACCACGAGCCTGAACAACCGGTTTCAGATACAATTGTCTCAGCAGATTCCACTAATTCATTTAAAAATCCTAATGTGTTTTCAAGAAGAGGCTTAATCCCAATAAACCGGTGGGTGACGAGCAAATTCTCAAGCCCAGGATCAAGTGAGGTAAAGGAGAGGTGATGTTGGGTGCTGCACTTTCAGCGGAGGGAACCTTGCATAACATTGCATTTTAACGCAGTTCCCTACCTAAAAAGAAAGGAGAAAAGAATTGCCTGTCTTCTCCAGGTCAGAAGCAAGAGATATAGTTTGCCTCCTGCTACTGCTTCTCTCAAGGAATCTACATTCGTCAAAACCCACGTGTCTCCAAGCTTCTCTGGCCACCAGACTGAGCTTCCCTCAGAATTTTAAGAATGAAATGGAAAGCCCCTGTGTTTCCACAGCTCCACTGTCAAGACAAACAGAATTTGCGTGCATTTCTGCTCTAAATCTTCCATGCTGGTTTATAGTCTCCCTTTAGATGTGTCCAAAATGGCCTTCTGTATTCAGCAACCACCGAGGAAACACGCAACACATAAAGGATGCTCAGTAAAGCTATAACCAAAACAGTGCGTTTCACACACTCGGCTCAATGGCAGGCGCAGTGTTAACTCTCTGGTACATGTTTTCTATGGTTTGGTGAGCGCTGCAAGTCTCCTAGTTTCCCAGACATTGTATCTACAACAGTTCTCACACTTTTGTAGAGACTAATGAACAAATATATACAACATTACAGTCTAAGAAGGGACGCTATGAGGTGCTGGTCACCGCCACATTGGGTAGCAGGGATTGAATGGGAAGCAACATTCTTAGGCCTTTACAAAGCCTTTCTATCCTAGGATGGAAAGCTAATTAGTAAACGGGCATTTGCCTGGACTGTGACTCAAGGTCTAGGGAAAACAGGAACTAGCACGACAGTTTGGAAGACATCATGGAGAGGAAAGACAGGAAGTTTCTAGGAGGAGGTGACACTCGCATTAGACCAGAGCCTAGTCATAAGTAACCCGGTCATGGTCGGCAATGACATTCCCACGGAGAGGACAGAGCCGTGTCATAGCAGGCACATTGGCTAGAGAACGAGGCACAAGAGCAGAAGAGTCAAGTTGAGGAAGCACATTGCGCCAACGCAGCAAGTGTAAGGACACGCGTGGAGTCACTGTGTTGTGCTCGTGAGGAGTCACAATCATCCCTCAGCTCGGAGGGAAGAACCAGCCTAGCTCACCTTCTCCGTGTCAGGGAGATGGAAGGAATGGCCAGGCGCTTGCCTGAGAAGACATCCAAGATGACTAACGTCTCAACAGAGGGAGTCTCGCGGGAGCGAAGTTTGTTCAGATGAATTGTTTGCTCCCGTGTTGTTTTTTTTTTTTTTTTTTTTTTGGTTTTTCGAGACAGGGTTTCTCTGTGGCTTTGGAGCCTGTCCTGGAACTCGCTCTGTAGACCAGGCTGGTCTCGAACTCACAGAGATCCGCCTGCCTCTGCCTCCCGAGTGCTGGAATTAAAGGCGTGCGCCACCACCCCCCGGCTGCTCCCCTGTTCTTGAACAGAGGCCACTGGGCTCATGGCTGCAGCCAGCTGAAGAAGTTAAGTACACTAAGAAGTTAAGTCTACATTTTCATAGCAGTCTAAATATTACTGAGAAAGAAAACACAATAACTCATATCCTCACCACTGCTGGTGAGTCTCAGTTTGAGACAAAGGATCTGGAATATTGGATTATAAACCTGATCTTACAAAAGTTTAAGACAGTGATGTCTTTCATTGGGTTTATTATTTACAATACATCTAACTTCGATTTAGAAATACAAGTGTAAGGGGCTGGCAAGAAGGCTACTTGGGTAAAAGTATTTGCTGTGTTAAGCTGGGTGACCTGAGTTCAATTCCCAGAACCTACACAAAGGCAGAAGGGGAGAACAGACTCTTTAAAGTTATCCTCTGATCTCTACAGGTACCCTCCCCAGACGGTTATAAAGAAATTTAAGGCTGTGTAGATTCAAGCTATTTTAAAAAACAGCAGGGATGCCAGGGAGCAAGAAGGCTTGGGTCACAAGTAAACAAAGGAAAACTGTTGCTGATACCCTAAATGGGTTGCTCTTCAGTTTGCACTCCCAACAGCTATAGCAACATGAACTTTAAAAGTAAAAGAAATTGTACTATGATGCTGAAATGCAGAATTGTGTAAGTTGCATAAGGGTATTCTAGTAAAACAGCATACTCCATAAAAAGACACAAAGGGACGTCATTCTCAGAGGGTTAGTGCCTCCTTCACACAGATGATTCGGATCACTCTGCCACAGGATAAATGCACTGCTATCAGTGGAATATGATGCTGACCCTCTCCAGCTAGTAAAACACTACTACCTTAGCCAGCTTCATCTCCCCAGAGGCTTCACAGAAGGGCCCTGGTTCTTGGCTTCCTTTTCCATGCAAACTGCCATGAGTGGGCCTAGGGAAACCCTCCAGGGAGCTGATTCAGAAAAGATTTTTTTTTCCCTAGTTAGGAAGTCAGGAGTGAGTATAAGGCTCCTTTGCTACCTTCATCGTGCCCTAGAAAGTTCCCTTTAGACCTCAGGAGCTGCAATCCACCTATTACTGTTTTCCCACTCATGGATTTGCAGAATAAGTGCTTAATTTATTTGAGGATGTCCAACTCAGTACAAGGAGTATAGAAAAAAAAAACCTTGAAATTCCCTTTCAAGAAATCTTAGAAAGGTAGCCATGGACCCAAAAGAGACAGGAAAAACTGCACACCTCATACTGAACTGAATGACTCTGGACTTTTGCCTCTTTTGGGATGCCCAAACACCCTGGAGAAGTACTATCATGGATGGACCAGCCTCCTGACTTAGGGTGTCAGAACAGAAGGGGCTGTTTTGTGAGGTTCTGGGATTGCAGAGGAAAACCTTTTCACTAGAGATAGACCCTGTGGTTTCTGCAACCAGAGCATCACACCCAGCTCTCTATTGGGCACTGCTTCGGAACTTCCTATGCCACAAGGAAAATCACAGCTTTTACTATCCGCCCCATCCCCCGCCCCAGGGCCCACATCACCTAACCCTGACTTCTGCTGGAATGAACTTCTCTGCTAGCCACGTATTTTCAGGTTTTTATGTCCTAACTCTCATTGTTCCTTCAAGGTTATGTGTTTGAATTTTCCCGATGCCCACAATCTACCTCTAGGTTCACACTGAATTCTTGTTGCATTTGAGGTCTCGGTTCCAGGCTAGCTCTTTAGTAAAGTCTTCCCCCAATCTGCTGGCAGTTCCTGTCATACAAATCTATATTTCCTTTTCTTCGTTGTATTAAACTTGCTCCTGTGTTTTACTTTTTATCTGTATCTTCTCTCAAAGGATATATTCCTTGATAGGAATACCACCTGCCTTGTTCAACCCTGTACCCATCTCTGGCCCCTAAAATAAGTCACCACACAGATAAGATCTTAATAAACCTCTTTTAGGTGACTGCATGATTGACGGATGGCATAGTCATCTTCTCTGGGGACCTCGGAGTCTGGACTGCATCACACGAAGGGGCTAGCAATGAGTTCCATTTAAAGTGGTCCATGAACTTAGGAAGATCATGCAGAGGGCAGTGCATCAGGGCTACCCCCTGAGAACTACAATTAGTTATGTGAAGTGAGATGTTCCACGTCAAGACTCTAAGCTCAGGTTTGAATCATCAAACCATGAAGGCTCAGAGAGAAGGAGGTACCGAGTGGAGAAACTTGGACTTTCAGTTGAGGTGGTCAGTTAAAGGGCTGAAGGCGAGCCAGCAACTAAAATGGTTATCACTTTTATTCCAGAACTCATTCTTTTAATCCCAGGGTTTCTTTTTTCTATGATTTTTTATCTCTTATCTATGTAAGACACTGCTAAAGAAATGTTTTGTTTTCTATGGTAAGTTATTTATTTTTTTTTTTTAGTCCTAGATAAATGGCAAAGTATAGCTTGGTGACCCAAAATTTCCTCAGAAATAAAGTGGGCATCTCTTCTGGCAAACTTTCTTCTTGTGTGTAGTAGGACAGACACTTTACTTAGTGGGTCTCAGGCCTGCACCGACACAAACTTAAGAACAATGGTTCCTAACTTGTGTGTTAAGACCCCTTTCTCAAACTTTTATCTCCAAAAACATTTACATTATGATTGTTTACATTAGCAAAATCATAGTTATGAAGTAGCAATGAAAATAATTTTCTGGTTGGGCAGTCACTACAACACTAACTGCATGAAAAGTTTGCAGCATTAGGAAAACTTAGAACCATTTCTGAAGGACAATGTGATTCAGTACTCTGCCCCTTTTGTGCCCAACACTAACTGGCATGCGAATAGGTTGTCAGATAAAACTTTTGTTCAGACAAGTTCTTTTTTTTTTTCCCTGTGCATTCCATCCGGAACAACAAAACCTCAAAGCCAACTCGTCATATACCATCTAAAATCATTCACAAAATGTTTGCATTGTTTGAAGGCATTAGCAACAAGCTCCTTGTCCTTGCCTCCCGCCTCCTAGTCTTTTCATTCATGAAAATGATGATTCACTGCAGTGCCCTCCGGAGAGCGGGCAGGGGCCGCTCCTAAGGCAGCCCACCTCTACTGCCCGTGTGGGAAAAAGCCCTGCAGTGAATCAGGCTCATTCAGGAAAACGAGGGGAAAATATTTGCCTGCCAAGTCAACACGCCTCTCTCTGTGCTTGTCCGGACAGAGCTAGGGTGGACTTGACATTTTTTTCCTTTTTGTCAGAAATGCATGTATAACATTGCCTATTTTCACAAGAGTGTCCCTCAAATGGGGATTTTTTTTTTCAAGTTGCAAAATGAGAGTCACGACAGTTGGAACAAACACCCGCCGTGGGTTGAGAATCTATTCCAAACTTCCCAAGAGTATATGAGTTCTCTGGAAATCAGAACTAGTTCAGCCAGCACCTAGGTGTGAGGGTAGGAGGCAACACCCCCCTGGTAAGCTTCAAGTGATTAGAAACAGTATTTTCAAAAGCAATAATGCCTACAAAGGTAAGGTCCTGGGATCAGTCTTCAGTGCCAGAAAAAAAAAAAAAAACAACAAAAAGAAACTAGAGCAGATAAAATGAGACGCATGCACTGGCAGCAAGAAGGGCAGCCATCAGGACGGGAAGCCTACAGAAGGCCAAGTGCATCACTGCTTTGTTCAAGGAGGTGTGCTGGAGGAGACCACCACAGTCCACTAGTTAAGAAACATTCTTGAGGACACTCAATGGGACCCTGGAACAAGATAAGTTGTAGGACACAGATTTCCACTGCCTTCCATCACTCTCCTTCACGCGGGCATCACAGCTCAAGGGAGTTAATTCTCTCTCCTTTTTGCACCCTCCTTAGTGGGCATGCCCAGAGGAGAAGTTCTTGGCTATGAGCACTTCACTTGCAATGACCAAGGGCATCCTTTAGAGAGACTCGGCTCTCACTGATGGTCATAGTGCAAAGGGACCCTATGCCTGGGAACTGACTGAGACAGAAAAGGGTCATTGTGAGGAAGGCAGAGCCACCCACGATGATGCTCTACTGCACCTGATGGTTTTGGAAATGGGCAAGACCTCGTTAAAGTCCTGAGTTGCAAGAACAACCTGGTGTCCTTGTATTTAAGGGGAGCTACAAAGACATATCAGTGAGCAAAACTGCAGGGGTTGGGATCAGAGAATGTCTGTATAATCAATATCTGGCAGGGGCAGAGGATGAGATAGTGTCTAAGATGGGACCTGCTTGGGAGACAACAAGCAGGAATTTCAGATATACCAGAGAGCAGAATTTAGCAACACGAAACTATTCACGTGGATGCCTAATAAAGGAAGTGACGACTCATGAATCTCACAAATCTCTGTCACCACGAAGAAGTTAGAGTTGGTAAGGACATGACCGGAAGTTATTGGTAGGTGTTAACCTGGAAATTAAGGAAATCTAAGTAGTCACCATCAGGCGTCCTATTTAGAAATGCCCACTTGGGGGAAAAAACAAAACCAAAACCAAACTTTAACCCTAACTTAAAAGTGGGAAAACAAAGAAGCCCTAGAGGAAATGTTGAAAATGTAGTATGCACTCTGCCGGCTTCAGAATAGGTGACAGAAGCAACCTCACCCGGTGCCATGGGGTTGGTCAGCTGATCACTGCTGATACAGCACTGTCTTCTGTGAAAAGATTCGAGGCTATGGGACGTTCACCGTTAGTGCCAGAAGACAGTCACAGCTGGTGCCAATGGTTCCTCACACGCACAGAGACGTTGCAGGCAGAGAGAAACGCTGAGCGGTAATAGGGAGGCTCCCCTACAAAGGCTGTAACGGGGTCATGTGATTGCTATTCTTCACCACTGTGTGTGTTCGGCTACCTAAGAAGCCCCAGGAAGCTCAGAGCCGCCTGGATGGGGCTTTCGACTCTCTTGGTCGGTTCAGTAAACCTCATTTTCTCCCGTAAAAAAACCAAAGCACAGAGAGGGTGACAACAGGGATATCTTCACACAGCAGGAAATGGCCTAGCTGGCTTGGGTGATGACTAGCCCCGTCTTTGGAATGAGATGACTTTAATCTGTGGCTCCCCAAGGCAGCCGCTTGTGGACCCCAGAGGGAAAATGAGTCTTCGGCAGGTGGCAGGGGTGTGGCTGAGTGCATTCTCTTTGCTGACTAACTTGCACGTTCTGACTGTACACATTCCAGAAAATGCCCCAGGCCCCGGATTTTTGGGTGCACCACCCTCTTCCCTTCTTGAATTGGCTACGGAAGGGTCTTTGTGCTTTGACTCAAGCAGTGGTTATTTTCGTGTGAGGCGAACAGGACCTGCTGGCTTTTCTCTTGTGGATAACGAATGTCGCCTTCAGCCACTATTTCCATGAAGTGGTTTCCTTTTTACCATGATTTATCAATAAATTCCATGGGGAAAGGTGGACACACATGGGCAGGTTAAGATACTTTGAAAAGAACGTGACACAGGCCCCTGCTGTTACCATAACTTCGTTCATGCTCTCCAAAGTATTATGACAACTGCCTGACCTCTTTAACTGGGAAACGAGGATCTTGTTTCTTAATCTCCTAATAATTGCCCATTATTAAAACCTGGTAGGGATTAGCATTTCAATTAAATTTAAGTCCTAAGTGAGCAAGACTAACTGTCAGAAGAGGCCTGATAGAACCTCAGTCTGTGAATCCCGGAGTTGGTCCCTAGATCAATGGCATCCTCTCTATCAGCATGTTAAAGTAGTTAATTAATATTTGGCCCTGGACAAACATCCCTTAAAGAACTAATAAGGCCCCCAAATTAAAAGAAATCTCACTCCTTTCTTCACCCGTGCTGTGAGAAATACCCTTCTCCCCTGTCTTAGCTAATGTTAAAATGTACAACCCATGGCCTTCAGAGGTCGATTTAAAAATCAAACGGAAAAAGTTGGGAAACTATTAGAACTCATCAGTAGTCATAATTCCTTAGTAACATGGGCTACAGCAACATTTGTCCAGTTTGCTGCTGTCCAGGCTCAGTACAAAGCCCTGGGCTGCTTGTGTCAGAGGGGTACCATAAGAAAGGACCCTGGTGAATATTCAGCTGGTAGCCTGCGCCTTCACACTCCCACCTCCTTTACTCCACAGGCCAGTTTCCTTAGAGTCTATTCGAATGCAAACAAGCAGTTATATTCTTTCCTCTGCAAGGGTCCTCCTTTGTGCTCCCAACCCCAAGGAGATTTTACCCAGGGTGGCTACAGAAACTGACCCATTTTCCCCATTCTGACAGTTAAATGCATCAGTACCCGGAGACAGTGTGATTTGAGTTTCTTCAGTGGTACCCGGAGACAGTGTGATTTGAGTTTCTTCAGTGACTCCGCCCCAGCACGTGATCATTCTGCACAGCTTCAAAAACCGGATGTTGAAGGGAAGCTTTCTGTTTTTCAAATTGCTATGAGGGGGAGCTGAGGGTCATTTTATTAATATTTACCGAATCCATGAACTCTGCTAAGGGACTTCAGCTACGTTTTCCTACTTCATTTCTACAAGAATATCAGAACTTGCTCTGTATTTTACACTGTAAAAAGAGTTCAGGAACGTAAAATGATAGGCCAAGCATCACACAGACACCAGGACTAGAATGATCATTGAAGACTTTCTTAGGCTTCCGAACTCCACTGTCCATTTTGTTTACCTACCGCATGTTACCAGCCCAGAAAACCACACATGCATGGTGGCTTTTGAAAAGACCCTTATTTACTAGCCAGAAAAACAGCTTAAGAACCTCGGAATCAAAACATGGCATGTTGAGAAATACTATCAAGAGCCCTCATGTGGATATCTTTAATAGCAAGGCTAGGGGAAAAGAGAAGACTCAGGAAGGTCCATGAGTTCCAGGCCAAACATGGGTATACAGTGAGATGGGACATTACCTGAAGAAAAAAAAAATCATTGAATTTAAGGAGTAGAACAAAGTCTGTCTTAAATGGATGAGCCTGTAGTCACCTTGGCTACTGGGAAGCGGAACAGGAGGGTCACTTGAGCTCAGGCATTTCAAGTCAGCCTGTGCCTTATAATGAAATGCTCTATCCAAAGTGAACAACAGCAATGGGGGAAGAGGCTTTTTTTTTTTTTACAAAGGTTGCTCGAAGCCAATCTTCTCTCATTTTGCTCAAACGATGAATAGCATGATGGCAAACAAGGGTGGCAAAATGACAGTGTGCAGCTGCTCTAGGGAGAGTGTCCTAACGGCCTCCTGGTAATTACCAGTAGACAAGAGCAATACTTCCTTTCATTCAACTTTGAGATACCCTTTCTTTGAAAGATCTATTTATTTTTATTTTATATGTAGGAGTGTCTGCCTGAGTGTGTGTAAGTGGTATAGTGTGCATGCAGCTTCTACAGAAGTCAGGGGAGGGAGTTTCAGAAGGATTTTGAGCTGACAGATGGATTCTGGAAACCAAACTTCTGTCCTCCACATGAGCAAATTCTTTTACCAGCCAATCATCTCTCCAGTTCCAGCTTCTAGATACTTTTCAGAGTGTATTTTTGAGAGAAAAATAGTCGTAAATACCATCATAACATTTGGGGGAAATTATTTGACAAACACTCTGGTTTCCTTTCATTGATGAACCTATATAAAATGTTATATACAAAAATGATGTTCAAGCTACTTCTGGATTATTAAATAGCACAAACATGGAGCATGTTCACTAAATCAAATTTTTCATAAGATTAATCTCAGCATTAGCATAATATGAGTCAGAATTATTCAAATACTTTAATCAATTTAAGGGCATATCTTTTCAAACTATGAAACAAGCATTTTCGTAAGGAATTTAAAAACGTTGTCTGACAAATCTGTAATCACAGTGTGTGAAAGACAGAGGCAGGAGGATTACCATCAGTTCAATGTCAGCCTGGTCTATCCAGTGAGACCTTATCTCAATAAAAACATTGATAATTTATCTATAATTATTTTCTAAGTTACATGATAGGATCAGCATGTATGAAACTGATGACTGTATTAGTTGATTTTTGGATTACAGATGTTCAGTTAGCATTTGTCATATTTCTTCAAAATTGAAGTAGGCCCAAATGAGTTACTTTGCACACCCGATCAGAAAGCCTATTGAGACACACTGTGTGTAGAAAGTGTCAGCACACCTGATCAGAAAGCCTACTGAGAGACACAGTGTATAGAGAGTGGCTTTTCCTACAGCGGCTTTAGCTTTGGTATAGAACATCTTGCTCAGGGCTCATCTTCCATCCGGTTGAATTAAAGCAGAGTTTTTAACTGGGCAATTTTCTTACAACTCAAAAATAACATATACCGACTGTCAGCCTCGAAATAGCTGGTGACTGATTTTCCTCAAGGAACTGCTGTCTAAAGCCAGATACGTGTCTCCAGTGTATCTAACTCCAGCTCTTTAAACCCAAAGCAATAGCAAAATGACTCTTTCAGAAAACTACAACAGTTATGCCTGACAACTTAATGGCATTCTTTAATCATCCATTGTAGCCACCATTCTGTTCCTACTGGAATAATGTTTAGTGTTTGCAGCCCATAATTCCATTTTTCACGTGTCCTTTAGGTTTATATTTCCCTGCATTATTTACTTATTCTGCAGTGTGGGGTGCCTTTAGGGATATTTATGAATAGAAACTCTAAGTTTCTGGTGATATTTTAAAGATTAATCTGTTTTCCTGACAGAACCAGTCACAGCAAAAAAAAAAAAAAAAAATAAAAAAAAAAACGGAATTAATCTTGTTTCCCTTGATGAAGTACAGCAGTTACAAAGATAAAGCCTGCCTACAACAACTGCTTGAGAATTGGCGCTTTCTTATTAATGATTTTAATTACTTTTATTTATCATTTTACTTACTTAACCTTATTGAAAATAGTGTTAAAAATCTTAGAGAGTTCAATCACATTGCATGGTCTTTTTTCATTTTCCTAAATAGCTCCCCAAGGCGGATGTTCAAGTCTTTAGTCATTCCAGAGCTCTGAGCAGGTTCTCAGTGCAGAGCGGATGGCTGAGGATCGTGAAGGTAGATTAGCTACACGCCTCTGATAGAGTCTTTCTAAATTAGCTCATGCTCATTTAGTTCAATTGTCTGCCTTTGCTCTCCTTCTTCAGGTTGATTCAGCCTGAGCCTGCCTCTTTCTCCATCACTTAAGCACTGAAAGCGAATCGCCCCAAGGATCTAAGGTATTTTTTTCCCTCCCTCGCATGTCTCTGCAGTATCAGGTCCTGCCCGGTAATTGTTCTGCCTTGTATAAAAATGAGAAGCAGTGTGAGAATATTCAGGGTGCTACTTTTTAGTGTGTATGTGTTTGCTAAATATAGTTACTATAAAAATAGAGTTGAATCTTTGTTGTGGAGTTTGTTCTTCCAGTGGTGCCAAATTTATCTTCAGTCTAAGGTCAGAGTTTCCTTATTTGCAGATGGCATGATTCTACCCATGACACACCAAAGGCTCCAACAGGTAACTCCTGGAACTAAGAAACACTTTCCTAAAAGTGGCAGTTTACAATGAACATACCCAAGTCAGTAGCCTTCCTGTATGCCAGTGGTTCTCAACCTTCCTAATGTTGAGATCCTTTAATACAGTTCCTCATGCTGTGGTGACCTCCCAACCACAAAATTATTTAGGTTGCTACTTCATAACTGTAATTTTACTACGCTTATTAATTGTAATGTAATTGTCAGTGTATTCCAATGGTCTTTGGCAACTCCCGTGGAAGGGTCCTCTGACCCCAAAGGGGTCACAGTTCCCAGGTTGAGAACCACTGCTTTATACCAAAGCCAGACTGAGGAAGACATCAACCATGGAAATGATCCCATTCACAACAGTTCCAGAACAAAGCAAAAATAAGAAAACCAAACTACCTTGAAATAAATCAAACCAAGGAGATGAAAGGCTTCCATAACGAAAACTTTAAAACACTGAAGAAATTGAAGATGGTACCAGAAAACAAGAGACACCTCCTGGGCTCATGAGTTGCTGGGAATAAAAATGTGAAAATGGCCATCTTTCCAAAATAGTGTACAGATTCAGTGAGATCCCCATCAAAAGACCAATTTAGTTCTTCAGATGGCTGAACTGGGGGAGGGTCGGAGAGGGAGAGCAATTACAAAGCTGTCTTGATAGACGGAGCCATTATGGGGGGGGGGTGTTAGGGAGAAACCTGGTGCTAGGGAAATTCCCAGCAATACACTGGATGACCCCAGCTAAGACTCCTAGCAATAGTGGAGAGGGTATCTCAACTGGCTTTCCCCTATAATCATATTAGTGGCCAACCTAATTGTCATCATAGAACCTATATCCAGTAGCTGATGGAAGCAGATGCAGTGATCCACAGCCAAGCACTGGGCTGAACGCCTGGAGTTCAGCTGAAGAGAGGGAGCAGGGATCATATAGAGGGTCAAGATCATGACTGGGAAAACCACAGGGACAGCTGACCTGTATGGGGGCTCACAGACTCTGGACTGACTCTGCAAGCTAGGGTACTTGCATGAAACAGAAGTAGGCCCTCTGAATGTGGGTGACATTTTATGTGACTTGGTATGTGTATGTGTTGGGGTCTGACAGTGGGGACTAGGACTTATCTGGGTGCATGAACGAGCTTTTTATGAGCCTATTTCTTTTGGTGGGATACCATGCTCAATATTGATACAGGGGAGAAGAGTTAGGGTCCTGCCTCCGCTGGAGGTATGACCATTCCTGATTTCAAGTTATACTGCAGAGCCATAGTAATACAAACAGCACGACACTGGCACAAAAACAGACAGACTAATCAATGGGATAAAACTGAAGCATTATAGACAGCTGATTTTTGACAAGGATCCCAAAAATACACATTGAATAAAAGACAGGGTCTTAATAATGAACGGTGCTGGGGAAACTGGATAGTTGCATGTAAAAGAATGAAAGTTGATCTCTCTCTCTCTTTTTCTCTCCTTACTCACAAATGGATTAAGATTTTCAGTGATAGTATTGAGACTTCCAGAAGAAAGAGTAGAGAATGTGCTCCAGGATATTTGCTTGGGTGAGAGCTTTCTGAATACGACTCTGGTCACCCAGGACCAACAAGCAACATGTGGAACTTCAGGACATTTAAAAGATTCTATACTGCAAAACAAACTGTCAGTCTACTGAAGGAGTAGGCTTCAAAGTGTGTGTGTGTGGGGGGGGAACCTTTGTAAATTATACATAATAGAGGACCAGTGTCTAGACTCCACACAGAATAAAACCAAAACAGAATAAAGCAAAGCTAAACTAAACTAAACAGCAAGAAAACAAGTAACCCAATTTTTTTTAAAGGGAGGGGGCTATGGAACTGAACAGAGAGATTTTAGAATAAAAGAATATGACTAAGAAATACATTTTAAAATATCCCTGGCCATCAGAAAAATGCAGACTGGAATTATTCTGAGATTTAATATTTCCCCCATCAGAATAGCTAAGATTAAACAAACAGAAGACAACAACAAATTCTAGCACGAATAGAGAACCCTCATACACTGCTAGTGGGAAAACATTTGTGTAGTCAATCACCTCAAAACACTAAGTCTCCCATTTAACCCAATTATTTCACCTCCTGAGTATATACTTGGGCATATTCATAATTGTCAGTAAATAGAAGCAGCTTAGGTGTCCATCAGCCAAGGAATGGATAATGAAAATGTGGTACTCATGTAAATGGATTTTGTCCAGCTATAAAGAAAATCAAAATTATAATGCAGTTGGATAGGCCCGAGAAGCATAACACTGAGTGAGGTGACTCTGACCTAGACACCTGGAGTATCTATAGAATAGAGGCTATTAGAAAGGAACCACTGGATGGGAGGGGAAATGGTAGAACAGAAGCGAAATGAAGGGAAAGGGAATACTAAAGAGAGAGATTTAGGTGAGAAGAGAGTTAGTAGGACAAAGAAGGGCAAGGTAGCAAAAGCTAACCCTGAGTATTCTTGAAAAAGCCATGTGGAAGCCTATAATTTTACAAGCTTCATATATTTTACATAAAATGACTATAAAAATACTTCTTCAAGAAGTCATAGGCTGTTAAATGAAAAGTCAGTCCTAGGTGTGGGATACCTTCCCTTGAGCTGTTGCTCAAGGATGCACGGGAGACCTCCCAAGCCATACAGACTATTGACTCTGTTCTTGGTTACCAGGAGGACTCAAAGATAAGATCCTATCACTGAAGACATCACCCATGTTGGTATCAGGACAGAGAAAGCTCAAGTTGGTGCTGACTGATTAACTTCTTCCTGTAGGCTGCTTGGAGAATAAAAGTCATCAACAATCTTATCTAGCAATAACCCCACTGAACTTCAGTAATGACCAGTGTGGCAAAACAGGCTCATGGGTGCAAAAGTCACACTAACATTACAAAGGTAACCAATTGCATTCTGATGGAATTTAAGGCCAGCACCACAGAAAGAAATAAATGTCTATTACTGTAAATCTGGCTAAGAACCCATGGTCGCAGAGTTCATGGGCCAC
>NC_022032.1:8504520-8512067 GCF_000317375.1 Microtus ochrogaster
ACACACACACACACACACACACACACACACACACACACATACATCTTTGACAAAAAGAAAAAGAAAATCAAACAGGCAATTGGAAGAGACACAGAGAAAGAAGGTGTGGAATTGGATGGGTAGAGACCTGAGGGAAAGATCTAGGAAGCCATGAGGAAGGGGAAATGGCGATCAGAATATATTGTATGAAAAATATTTTCAGTTAAAAATATAAAAAAATGTATTTATAGAGTGTGTGTCATTACTAAGTTTAGTCATTGCACAAATAGCTTAGGTTTGAATCTTATTTTTAGAGTTTATTTCTCCACAGGAGTCATATTTCTCTCCAGTCTTGAGCAGAGTCTGAGATTTATGTTCCTGGGGAAGTCAACATGTTTTTTGTTTTTAAAAATTTTTGTTAATTCTTAGGGAAACAAAATCTCCAAGGGTTACTTACCTATAAACCACCTTGGAGCAATTCCCAGGCAGTCTACGTGCCGGGAAGGAAATAGAATTTTGGGCATGATCAATATGTCACCTGGCAGTTGTCACTCTGACTTGCTAATCCTGTCTTATGGTTGAAGCCATACCCTGTCGGTTTTATAGATCAGATAAGAGGATGAAAGTCTGTCAGATTGGTCAAAGAGGAGCAGGCAATAAGAGTACGATTTTCCCAACTCTCATGGGTTATGCTGGGCTTTGATGGATGACTCTACTCTTCTCAGTTTAAGTTACAAACCCTTTGCTCAATCGAGCTCCAAAATTGCAAATGTCTTCTAGCTTCACTTAATGTCAGGATAATTTTAGAGAATAGCAGTATGCAAATTAGCAAGTGAATAATAATTGCAGAAATAACTACATGTGGAAACACCAATTAGTCAATAAATCTACTTAATTAGCCATAATAGTTTCTGTTGCTTTTTAAGTTCCCGTTAACTTCAGTGTTATAGCAATTACGTTGCGCACCTTCAAATATTTTACCTAAGTGATGCCCTCATAGATAAATTAAGGGTCCTAGTCATTTAAAAATAAATCAGAAATCAGCCCACTCTGAGTGGTATAGATGGCAAAGCCTTTTATTATAGTAAATATGAGCACCTGTGGAATGCACAGCTTCTCTTTGCTAAATAGCGTCATGTGATTAACCATAAATGGAGACAGAGCTACTGGTTTGCTAGACTTTGCACTTTTAGGTATCTGTGCAGCCATGATATGGTATCAGTGGGGTTTGCAAGATTATTTCCACTACCTGCGCTCTCAAATAAAACCTGGCTTGCTGTGGTCTTCCCATCCCTTGTCAGGTACAGAACAAAGCAGAGATCCATCCCCACCACAAGATCACTACCGGACCTTACTCCAGTTTGTGCCTGGCTGTGCTCAGATAATGGAGATAAACAACCCCCCTGGCAAAACTTCTTCCTGAGAAATGGGTCCTTCATGCTTGAAAAGCCTGGGAGGTGTCCAAAGAAAGCACCAACGAAAGGGCAAGTCATCCATACTCAGCCAAGAGTTTTTTTTTTTTTAACCCCAACACTTTGCCTTGTCCTATGCCTCACATTCAGACTTAGGTAATTGATTATACACGATTCCTGTAGAGGTGCTGCACATATCCTCGGCTCAGAATAAACTGCCTGGGTAACCCATCTGCAGAACTTAAATGATCCTAAAATGAAAGAAATAACAGTAGGTACTGCTCAGGCCTAAAGAGACAGCATTTGTTTATTGCCAAGTGGCTTCAGTAGCTTACTTGATCCATCACAATGAAAGTGACTTTCGGACAACCTAGAAGTATTTAACAATAATTTTGGATTAATAAAAAAGCACCAGAGGACCAACATTGAAGACCATGTTATCAGTACATTTTAAAAGCATGCAGAAGGAATATGATTGAAGTAAGTATTTCAAAGCCTTTGGTTTGGGATGGCAGGAATGTGAAGTTTGCATTTTTTTTCCCTCCTTGGTGCTTTCCACAGTCATATATTAAACATACCTATGTTTTATATTGGAAACAACATAAATAGCTTCCCAAAGACAAGCATGTCTTTAAAAAGTTCTAGCTGTGTGGTGGTAGTGCACACCTTTAACCCCAGCACTCAGGAGGCAGAGGCAGACCGATCTCTGTGAGTTTGAGGTTAGCCTGGTCTACAATAGCTAGTTCCAGGACAGCTGGGGATGTTACACAGAGAAACCCTGTCTCAAAAAACTAAAGGGGGGAAAAAAGTTCTGTTTCCTCCTTACTCTCATTCCTCAATTACTTCCTGTTTCACAATCAATAATAACATACAAGTGCACACATCTGCAGATAGAGACTCAAGAATCCAGTGTATTGTGTGTGCCTGTTTATGAACCTTCAATGACTGTGCGCAGCAACCAGGAAGTCTGGACGTGCATTGGCCAACCCTTTTTGAGATGATGGTAGCCTATAGTGATAAAACTGTTAATGCTGCCTCAAAGCAGATCCATTTCTGGGAGGGAAAGCTGGTTAAAAGAGGGACTTTCATAAAAGAAACCAATCACATTTGTTTTGAATCCATTCATATTGTTTCATTTCCCTGTAATTACTGCGTGTCTTCTATCAGAATAGACAAAGAGCATAGCTGAAGTGAATGGCAACATGAAGACCCCACCAGAACATAAATCTGTGTGGGTCTCCTCAGTGAGGAAGCAGGAAGCTAAAGAAACAAGAGGATGGATCCCAAATCCTTGCGCTAAGAGCCTGAAGTAGAATTTGGAAAAGGACATAAGTAATTTGCAGAATTATCAATTTTCTTTGCTTTTCATTTTTTTGGATACAGGGTTTCTCTGTAGCTTTGGAGCCTGTCCTGGAACTCGCTTTGTAGACCAGGCTGGCCTCAAACTCACAGAGATCTGACTGCCCCTGCCTCCTGAGTGCTGGGATTAAAGGCGTGCACCACCACCACCTGGCAGAATTATCAAATTTTAAGCATTATGGTGAAAAACTTGCCTTAGATGAGTAAGCACACTATCTCTAAATGATAATAGTAGACATCCCCCAGCACTCCAACCATCCGCAAGGCAAAGTCGCATTTTAAATGCCTTCCTATAGCTGGGAACTTAAATAATGTCTAACAGTCACAACAGCCAGCAGGTGACCCATGGCTCTTGGAATTGTCAATTTCTCTGAGAAATGTTAATATCGCAAGTGTTGGAAGTATATTTTAAGGCCCGATAAGTAAACCTTCAGTTCTTGTAATTGCTATTTTGAATACAAGGTTCCAAAAAATAAGAACTGATCAAAGCTGTTTATTATAAGAGAGGGCGACTACTCCGGGAAAAACAAAGAACTAAGGGTCTGTGAAGAAACGGGATTTACAGAGAACTGTGTAAGTGAGGCAAGTCTTCCCCGAGCCTTTCTGGCAATAATTGGATTTGGTTGACTAGAGCTGAGAGTGAAGGAAGCAGATGTCAGAGGAACCAGGAGAACTTGCCTCTTCTAAGTGGAACGGCTAATTATGAGTGGATAATGGCGTGTGCCACCCGAACTCACTGGGAATATTCTCACTTCAGACCACACGTTAACTGTGAGGGGTAATGTATTTGATTCTTCATGGGACTGCAAGCTAGATGTTAAAAAACAAAGCAAAACAAAAACAAAAGAAACCCAGCAATCTTAAAGTGAGGATGAATAGAAAAACATATTCATAAATAGGATTTTAGGGCTCTCAGAGATATTCAAATGAGCAATTTTTATTTGCTTATGTAAATTATGTTCTGGTTGTTATTTTCTAAGTAAATAAGGTTGACAACTGTTTATAATCTGACCAGTCAGAAGGTGTTTCTGAAATCTTCAATACTAGTTTAGACTATACAAACAGTCAAACAAAATTCCTCTTAGTAGAACTCAAATAAGTCATGGCATCAAAATTATAAATATGATTGATGTTTGATTGTCGAAAAATCATTGCATCACTAAAACCTTTTAACTGTTTTGATGCCTCACCTCAAATGTGGTGTAAAACCACAGAAATTTATTCTGTTCTACTTCCAAAGGCCAGAAATCTAAACTCAAGGTCCAGACAAGGCTGCGCTCCCTCTGGAAGCTCCAGGCAGAAACCCCTTTCTTGCTTCCTCCAGTTTCTGGCAGCTGTTGGCTTTCTCTCGCTCTGCTCATTTTTAAATTGTTTTCTCCTTGTGTCTGTCTCAAAACTTTCCATTCATTCCTCTCTCCTAAGAAATGTGCTTTCATTTACCACACTGGTTTGCAGATAGGCTAAGTCCCGCATCTCTTGAATCTCAGTTGTAATCAGCAGTCGATGGTGAAGTAATAGTCACAGGTTCTAGGGAGCTCATATGAATGTCTAGTGAGGGTTATTTTGGGCCCTCTTATACTTCTTTATTTCATTGTTCCTGACTGTTTGCTGGTACAACTCTCTACAATTCAATTTACATCATGACTATTTCTCTCTTCTAATGGTTGCATTCTTCTGGAAAACTCTGACAAATATAAATGGCCTTTCATGTTGTCACCATGAAACAGGGAGAATATTAAGAGATTTTCATAATTAAATTAGAACTCAGTATAATATGCATTAGAGTAATGTGGATAGGGAAATTTAAATACACATACACAGACCCATGGGAACACATACATAGGCAAATATACAAAATAGAAGTTTGCAATAAGTACAGAAATTAAATATAGTCAACTGATATGACTACCAAGTTGAAAATCATTTGGCTTCTGTGAACTACCATAAATTTTATTTTTATACATTCAGTATTATGGAGATGTGTGATAATTAATCTTGATTGCCAACAGAGAGATACCCAGATGAAGAAAGTACATCTCTGAGTGTGTCAGTGGGTGTTTCCAGAGACAGTTAAAAATGAGGGCTCTGGTGCAATGGTTCAATTCATTAATGGATTAAAAATTTGAATACATTATTGGGAAATAGCAAAACCACGGAAAGCAGGGCCTTGTTGAAGAGAACAGGTAGGGGTAGGGCATATGAATTTCTAACCAACCCCTTCATGTATTCCCTCCTTTTGCTTTCTGGTCACCATAAGGAACACATGTGCTACCACCTGCTCAGGCTTCCATGATGTTCTGTTCAAAAGCAGAGGAGCGAATGGCTATGTACTGGACCTTCTGAAATGGAACCCAATGAAATCTTCCTGTATTGTGTGACAAAGGTCTTATATCCTGTAAAGATTTACCACTTACATTGGTTTAGTAAAATGCTGATTGGCCAGTAGCCAGGCAAGAAGTAGAGGCAGGACGCCCAGAACAGAAGAATTCTAAGAAGAGGAAAGGTTCAGTCTGCAGTTGTCACCAAGACCCAGAGGAAGCAAGATGAGAATGCCTCACTGATAAAAGGTACCGAGCCACATGGCTAACACAGACAAAATTTATGGGTTAATTTAAGATGTAAAAGTTAGTTAACAAGAAGCCCGAGCTAATAGGCCAACCAGTTTATAATTAATATTGGTCTCTGTGTGTTTCCTTGGGACTGAAAGGCTGCAGGCCCAGACAGGACAGAAACCCCTCTCAACACTCCCATTTAACTGCTTCTATCTGCCATATGACCACAATGATGACAGAGTGGACACAATGTATAGCCTATAACATCAGCACACTGACAGAGTCCCAGGAATGATGCACAGTGACAGGGATGTTTAGTAGAACTTAGAGCTCAAATCAAGTAGGAGCTATGTGTACTAGCAATCAAACAAACAAAAAACAAAAGCCACGTCAGCAGGCTGAGGGAAAGCCCAACAAACCCAAATGAACAACTTCCATCATGTGTGATTCTTGTCAATGACTCTGACGGGTAAGCCTTTGTAGACCCAATAATACTCAGAATCAAGAAGAATAAAGTTCATCATAAAAGTAATGCTGTATTAAACAGCCTGTGTAGTTGACATTTTGTATACTATTAATTTTTTTAAAAAATTGGAAAAGCAACAATGAAGTAGAAAGTTGACTCCAATTTTAAATGTGGAATTTAACAAATTCTTTAGGTTTACAACTTCACGTAAAACCTTACTAAGATTACAGGCAAATTAAGCAGTTTTAGAGAACTTAATAACTATAGCTCATACTTGTAAATATTTAATTAGCTACTAAAATATTCAAAAGTGCCTCACTTGTCATGTTATACAGTTGAAGTACTTAAAAGGAATTTTAGTGTATTAAATTTACAAATAAAGCTTTAAATGGTTAGCATGTTCAATCACCTTTGAAAATAAGATTAAACCATTCACCAATATTTTATCGAGAGTCATTCTTAAACCTCCCTGGATTTATGAGGGGCTAATAAGGGTTGTAAACTGAACTTAAATTTGAGCTACAGCTTTGTATTTGAATGTGTCACATCAAGAACCTTCTATGGAGTTTTAAAATCAAGGTAACCATTCAGTAGTCTATGTAGCAACCTTGGTCTCAAGATTGGAGTGACGGCTCAGGGGTGAAGATCGCTTCTGGTTCTTCTGGAGTACCCAGCTTCCGTTACCAGATTAAGCTGCTCAGAGCACCCTGTAACCCCAGCTCCAAGGGATCTGACATCCTCTTCTGGACTCCTTAGGCAGCTGCACACACATGGCACATACGTACACAGACATAAGCCCATGAAAACACGGAAAGAAATCTTAAAAAAAAAAAAACCTGACAACATTGTCTTCATCTGTTTTTGCCTCACCTTGACAAAACTGTTTATCTGTTTCAAAACTCACTCTTTACTTTATACATTTACTACATTTAATCAAACTGGTAACTTAGCATAAGCGTCTCCTATGAACGTCCCTAATTTTCTCATATCTTTTACAATCTAAATTAATATTTACAGCCTTAGGAATTTGCCATGAAATTTTTGGGATATGTGAACTATTGAAGATAATTTTTGAGTTACATGAATATGAATCTTGTTTCTGGGGAGCTGTAGGAGTAAGCAGGGTTCTTGCTCCCTAGGGCTGAAATAGCTGGACTTGGTGAGAAGTCAAATGGATGCAAATCAGAATATCCATCAAAGAAGGGTGGAAGAGGGTTGACAGAATGGATAAAGGCCCTTGCTGCTGCCAAGCCTGATGACCCAAGTTCCCTCCTTCATGGTGGGAATGGAAAACTGACCCCTATAGTTGTCTTCTGCTTTACATGCACACACACACACACACACACACACACAAACACAGACACACATAATATTTTAATGCTGTCTTCAAAAACTATAATAGCTTCAAAAATCCAGAGGACCATTATTTTGAAAGCATTTTATAATGAATCATCAAATAATGAGAAATCACCAAGTTGGGACAGGGGAAGTAGCTCAGTGAGAGATTACTTGTTCAGCATTCACAAAACTCAGGGTTCATCTTCAGCCAAGGAAGAAAGTTGGTGTTAGCAGTGATTTTAGATAATTTAAGTGAATAATCTGTAACTCTATTGGTAATTAGGAGCCATCTAGCAAAATCCACAGGCAATCAGGCCAGTGAGTGCAGCCACTCTGTGTGCTTATATTTGTATTGGTGAGATAATTCTGTCACATGAATATTAGTTTTCCTATGACTACTTGTGAACAAATATAAATCAAACTATAAAGAAATCAGCTTCA
>NC_022032.1:8512167-8514885 GCF_000317375.1 Microtus ochrogaster
ACACACACACACACACAGTGTAAAACCAGTTATCCACTGTTTATTCCATTCTCTCCCTTTCACACATGGACAATTCAAAGAGAAATTAAAATCTCATGGTCTTCAAGGAGTGTGTAGTGGCTTGAGGAGCTATGAAATGATGGCAATGTTCCTTGGACCGGGTGTGACCACAGAAGGTGTCTCCTCTGTCCTTATCCCTTCAAATGAATCACAGCCGAGCTGAGAACTCTCTTACCTTAACCCAAAGCCAATTAACCTGCTCTGTTTTCACTTCATTGAACTCAGAGAGCAGCCAGCATGTGTTCAGAAGCCACATGCCACATTTTCGCTGCCCACAAACAGCATCAAACCAAACAACGCTCTGCTCTGCTCAATGTGAAAATCCTTCCTCTGAAGACAGAACAAAAGCGCCACCCAGAGCAATGGTTCTCAACCTGTGGGTCAAGACCCCCACTGGGTCACATATTAAATATCCTCCCTACCAGATGTTTATATTGTAATACATAATCGTAGCAAAATTACAGTTACAAAATAGTAGTGAATCAATTTTAGGGTTTGGGGGTCACCACCCCATGAGGAACTGTATTAAACGGCAGTGGCATTAGGAAGGTTGAGAACCACTGACCTTGAGCAAGGCATGCAGAAGGAGGCTCATCAAACAGTGTCAAGAAGGCAGTTCCTATGAGCTGCTTTGAGTTTTCCATGAGACCCACTTTTTTTTTTCTCTATCTTTGCTTCTAATGTTGGCCCAAACCTCCGTACACTTTCTCTGGACTTTGGGTTTCCTTACTCATTTTCTAGAGCTCTCCTCCTTGCCCTGAGGCTGCCTGTTGTCATGGTGAACCTCTGTGCTGGTAGGTACCTCAAACAACATGGCTTTTCCCCATCTCACCTCCATTTTCCTCCTCTGGGCAGTTGCCAAGACTGGTCTGCCCAGGAGTTTTTCTTTTGAACTATAATAAAATTGTTCTTCAGTTTCTAAAAAGAAAAGTGTTCAAAGTACATATAATAAAACCATCAGTACCTTCAATTTCAAATAAACACAGTTGAGAATACTATTTTAATTGCCAACTCTGAGCCAATTCTGAAGATACAGGTTTTTCATATTGCTTTGTGCTGTGTAGGAAATGAACGCTGCATGAGAAAGAAAACTTATGTGTCCAGTTTTGATCTGTCAGCAATGGAGGCAGGAACTTCAAGTCCCCTGGATCATCGGATAACTATATCAGATTACAGAGAGTCAACCTAAGGTGCGAAACAGTGGGACACACTAGTGACAGACAGGAGGCTAGTCCTTGTAAAGTACAGTTCCTTCCATGGACTCTTATTCACTTCTGTATGATTGATTATCCATGGTCACAAACTGAGAAGCTTAGACAGCCAGTCAGTAGAAAAAAAAAAAAAACTCGAGGTTCTCCTCTGCAAAGAGAGAGTGAAAATAAAAGAGTGAAGGGTGCGCGCGTGAGTGTATGTGTGTGCGTATGTGTGTGTGCGTGTGTGCATGTGTGTGTGTGAGAGAGAGAGAAAGAGAGAGAGAGAGAGTCTTTTAAAAAATATAAAGCAACTCATGAAATGTTCGAGATCCAGCATGACTACGAAAAAAATTGAAGTTCTCAAGGTCCTTCGTAATCTTTGTTATACAGAATTATGGAAAAACAGTGGGTTTGTTATGTTTTGTTTTGTTTACTACTAGAAAGACAAAACATAGAGGCTCTATATCTGAAAAAGAATCTATCAATTTTTCTGAGAATAAAATCCTCATTGCTAGTAAGGACGTGGTATAGTATACTGTATGATTAGTATATATAATTTAAAATTATGTACCTGGAATCTTAATTTTTTGTTTGTAGGTTATTTCTTTTAGTCTTTGGTATTAACATACTGGAAATGTTGACAGAGAATGACCTATGTCATGATGTATGATTAAAATTACACTGTATATACAATAATATAACCAAGCAGTGGAATATTATACAGCCATTAAAATTATGTGCATTGGATATGATGGGATATGTCTTTCTTTTTCCACTATGATAGTTAAAATACAAAATAGTAGGGTAGTAGGAATATACCCAAATTCTACTATTGGTCCTCATAGGTGAAAAGATTGGAGGATGGTTTTAGCTTTTTTAAAAATATGTTTTCTTTATTTCCTCCTTTAAAAAGCAATAAGTACATATATTTTAAGTTGATACTGAATTATTCATATGTATGAATGGAAACTTATTTTAGAAATAACAAAATCAAAGAATGCTTCAAGAACTCCATTAACAGCCACAGAAGTCAAGTCTTGAAAGCATCAAGTCACCAGCTGGGGATTCTCAAACCCACGATGTGTGACCAAACTACTGCAGTTGTGTGCCCAAAGGTACGGCAGGCAACAGTGCCCAAAAGTACGGCAGGCAACGTTCTGAGCATAGACGGCTCTCGGGGCTTGGTGGGAGTGATGAGGAGCCCAGCGGCTCTGAGTGAGGCCCCTTGCCTCCCATCTCTCATTGAAAGCAATTAGCGGAAATTGGCTCTTAAAAGTAAAATCCCGACTACAAGTCTTGCCTGCTGGAACCCCTGCAGGATGGGACACATGCCACCCGGGCATGGGCATGTTTGTCGAAGCTTTCTGATGACAGATGGTGAAACCGCCGAATGAGAAAGCTTGTACCCCTGCTCTGGCTCTCAGCCTTTCAACTAGTTTAGTCTGGACCTCAGAGAGAAACAGCG
>NC_022032.1:8515830-8517084 GCF_000317375.1 Microtus ochrogaster
AGAGAGAGAGAGAGAGAGAGAGAAGCCAGGGAGACATCAGGGGCCTGCCTACCAGATGTGGGAGAAGCAGGAAAGTGGACATACAGAATGAAAGTGAAAAGGAGAATAGAAACAGGTTAAACTAAGTGAAAAGAGCTAATGTGACAAACCTAAGCTAAGGCTGGGATTCATAATTAAGAATAAACCTCCATTGTCTTTACTTGGGAGCTGACTGGTGACTCAAAGAAAATTTCAACGACAGCCCCCACCTTGTAATTAAGACAAGGTCTCTCATCGAATCTGAAACTCACTAATTCAGCTACATTAGCAGGCCAGCAAGTCCCAGAGATCGTCTTCTCTCTGTCTTCCTGGCATTGGTGTATATCGTACTTCAATTTTACATGGGGGCTGGGAATTGAACTCAGCCTCTCATGACTTGCGGGCAAGGCAACTACTTTTTGGAGTAAGATACATCCCTAGTTCCAAGCTATTATGTTTAAGGCTCCTGGCAGTGGGAGCGTGGGTTTGTGGCACGCATGCTTTTGTGTACAGTGCATATGCAGAAGACAGGGAAAGATTACCAGCATCTTCCAGTGCTATCTTACTGCTTAATGCAAGGTCTCTCACTGAAGTTTGCCATTCTGCCTAGATTGCCTGCCTATGCAACGAACTCTAAGGATCTTTCTGTATGTATCCCCCAACGCTGGGTTGCAGGCATTTGCAACCAGACCCAGCTTTTTATGAGAATTCTGGGAATTCAAACCCAGGTCATCATGTTTGCACAGGGAGCACTCTTAGCCGCTGAGCCACCTCCTCGTTCCCAAACTAATGTTTTTATAATGGCAAAAATATACATTCTAATATTTACCATTTTAGCCATTTTTGTGTTTGGTTCACTAGCATCGAGTACAATAGCACCACTAAATGGTCATTGCCACTGCTCATCCATCCTCCAAAACTACTTCTAATGGATCCCTGAGCACATTAAGTCATGATATCCCACTCTACCTCTCCAAGGTTCTTCCGATTTGGTTCTATCTTCTGTCTCCATGAATTTTCCTGCTCTAAGCACCTCACAACGCTGCAATCATGCTGTTGCCCTTTGGTGATGGAGTATTTCACTGGGCACAGTGTTTTCAGGCTGAGCCCAATCTCTGGAAAAAAACAAACCATAAGCCAATAGGCAGTCAGGCAACATAATTCCAACACACTTCTAGTTCTTTTTCCTTTTCAAAAGTCTCCTTCAGCAAGTGATTGCCTCTGAGCAGTCTGTCT
>NC_022032.1:8517184-8532586 GCF_000317375.1 Microtus ochrogaster
TCTCTCTCTCTCTCTCTCTCTCTCTCTCTCTCTCTCTCTCTCTCTCTCTCTGTGTGTGTGTGTGTGTGTGTGTGTGTGTGTGTGTGTGTGTTTCCTGGCAAAGGAAATATCCAGCTTATTTTGCATAACCACTTGGTGGGGATATTAGATATTACAAAGTTTGAATGAGTCAAGTATCACTCTAATCTAAATGATGTGACTTTTTTGCAAGACAGATGCTTTTGTTAGTTCATTCATCTACCTCTACAGAAAATTATGATCATTTCCTGCAAAGATATAATGGATATTGATGCAGTGTGATGATTAATGATATTGATTTGGTTCCTACCCATGTGGCTGAGCTAGGACTTTGGCCATTGTCTTTCTCTGTTATGTCTGTTTGCAACAAGACAATGCTGGCTTGGAGAGTCACAGACTACCAGGATCTACATGCCTAAAGAATTTGGTTACCCATGGGAGGGTTCTCAACTACCACCATAGAGAGAAATGCAGAAAAACAACAGATTCTAGCGACAGACCTGGGCACTAAGAGTGCTGTTGGGAACTCCTATGACCTAAAATACAGTCTAGAAATACCACAGGCTTTAAGAAATTGTATAGAAGCATCCAGATAACACCCTGGCCACATAACTAAATTGTGATACTGAACAAACCACTTGAACTTTTCTTAGCACAGAACAGGAATAAGAAACACTCATGACCCATGACTCTTGTAGAAATTTAATGAGTTAGTACACAAAAGAAGACTTGTTCTGGATTATTCTCTAGTTCAGGTATATCCATCATCACCACACAAATGCCAGCTGTGCAGTGGCCATTGTAAACCTGCAGCACCAGTGTAAAGCTGGGGACCTACTCAGGCTCGCCAGATTTGCTAGCAAGGGAAATGAAGTAAAAGATCCTCTCCAGTATAGGGAAGACAGTTGGCATTTTATCCATCAATGTAACATCTCTTAAAAGTTATATAAAAAGATAAAATGCTCAAGAATCTGAAATAACATCTGGATATTTCTTTGACTGATTTTCAGGACAGAGTGAAAATCAGATCTGTGTGCCATCTTGGGGCCATTGACTTCAGCTGTCTTTGGGGTAGTAGATGATTAAGGGGCATGGCATGCCCGTCTGCAGTGGGTTGGCACGTAGAAGCTCATATATTTGAGCTCTTGATTTCTAGGTGGTCAAATAGTTTTGGAAGAATTAGGAGGTGTGGCCTTGTTCAAGGAGGTATGTCACTGGGTGTGGGTTTTGAGGCTTCAAAAGCTCAAACCAGGACTAACCTCTCTCTCTCTCTCCTTCCCTCCCTCCCTCCCTCCCCACCACTCTCTGGAATGCCATAGCAAGGAGACTGAGCACACTGAGCACACTAGCAAGGTTAGAGGTGTGTGGGACTCTGTGAAGTCTATTGGATATGCCCGCATTCTAGATGTTTCCTAACTAAAGGCTGTGGGTACACTATTTATCAGACACACAGAGAAGCTACTAGCAGGTTTTCTAAGGGTGGTGAAACTTTTGTTGAACATCCAAAAAATACAAATTACTTCTCTAGTTATAGATAGTAACATCTTGACTATGTATGGATCCAGCTCATATTTTCAAAATGGGTTGGGGATTTTGGGGGGGGGATTTTTGATTTATATTTAGTTGTATTGAGTAAAGCTTGACTTGAAGTTTAAACAGCCATAAATAATAAATAACTATTCTGTTTTCCTCCTTTTGAATAACTAGATTTTCTCACATCATTTATTCTATTGTTTTTGCTAACAATGTGCTAGCTGATTTCTTTTTTTTCTGACCTGTGTTTACATATTAGGACATTTATATTCATCTCACTACAGTGAAGAAGATTCATGCATTCTTTATTATGTATGCCATTGCATTAATATATCACAGAACTGGAAAAAAAATGCCCAAGGATGTTGTAGGGAAAACGCCTTGAGAGAAAATTGAGAGCGTCCTGTGAAAGTCTAGGAAAGCTGCTAGTCAAAGCTGCTAGTCTAACTCTGGGAAGGGACAGAGATAAGGCAGGCATGTTGGGTGGACTGTTTAAATCTGCACTGTGGTTTAAGCAACAGTTGGCATGGATGCAGGGGCATCCTGGAGCCAAAGCAGACCCTTCCTAGGAGGTTCATAATAAACGGACAGACCTCAGGGTTTGGTAACTGGGGTCTTTGGTTGACTTGACTGTAATAGAAGTTCTTACGCTAACCAGAGGGTTTTTTTTTCTGTCTTAAATGAAGATTTCTATTGCTGTGAGGAATCACCATGACCAAAAGCAACGTGTGGAGAAAAGGGTTTCTTTTGCTTACACTTCCAAGCAGCAGTCCATCACCAAGGGTAGTTAGGGCAGAAACCCAAATAGAATACTCACCTGGAGGCAGGACCTGATGGGAGAGGCCATGGAGCAGTGCTGCTTAGGAGCTTGCTCAGCCTGCTTTCTTAGAGAACTTAGGAGTAGCAGGACCCACAATGGGTTGGACCCTTACACCTCTATCACTAATTAAGAAAATGCTCTACAGACTTGCCTACAGGCCCATCTCATAGAAACATTTCCTCAGTTGAGGTTTATCCTCCGCAGATGACTTTAACTTATGCCATTGATATAAAAACTAGGGTCACAGTTTCTCAGCTTATCACTACTGCCATTTTAAACTGAACAGCTCCTTGCTGTGGGAGCTGTCCTGTGTATGCTGAAGGCCTAGAAGTAAACTTGGCTTTCACCTACTTGATGACAGTTGTGTCTCCTAGGGCCTGACAATCCAAACTGTTTATAGCTACTACCAGTTTTTCTTGAGGGAAAGAAGGCATCCTCCAGGTGATAACTCTAGACCAAAGAAGTCTGAACAAGTTTCAGAATGTTCCTCAGGAAAATTATAAAATTAGAGAGAGAAAAACAAAGGTGTCATGATTATCGAAAGCAAATAAACAAAATAACTAAGATCTAGAATCCAAAGTGAATTGGAAACCCTTGGAATACCAGTCTACCAATAGTGTATTTATTTATAGTCCAAATGCAGTTTTTGTGGTTGTTAGAGATAGATTTACAGTAAAACGACTTAGTTCAGACTCATATACTATAAAATAAAATTTTAAATTAAGTAGAAGCTGAGTGTGGTAGAACTTGTATGCAATCTTGCCACATGGAAGGCAGAGGCAAGTGAATAACTGCAAATTTTAGGCTAGCCTAGGCTGTACGGTAGGAGTCTATCCCAAAGCACCAAAAAAAAAAAAAAAAGTCATTGAATTCTCTTTTATCTTAGTGTGTCATTTTGTAATCTTATAACACACTCAAGTTTACTTACTTGGGGGATGATGTTAGTAATATTTCCCTCCTCTAATTAAATTATTTGACACAGACAAGGGAGAAGAAATTATTTTTGGCTCCTGGTTTCAGAGGGTGCAGTGTATGACTGTCTGACTCTAGGCACTTGAGCAGAACATAGTGCTGCAGACATGCATTGGTAAAGAAAGCTGTTCACATCACCCAGACAGGAAACAGACGGTGACACAGGAAGCAACCAAAAAAGTGTAAAAATGTGGTTCCCATGACTCCCCTACCCCCAGAAACTTACTTCTTCTATCCATGCTTCACGTCCCAAACTTTTCAGAGCCTCCCCAGATACTGCTGCCCGTTAGGGACCAAACATTGAAAACGTAAGACTACAGGGAACATTTGAGATGCAAACTATGATGGGAATGTGGAAACGCTTTCCCCCGGTTACGTGTGTGTATAGTATGTGGCTGCGATGACTTCATATTAAGTTCAATAGTGACACATATATCATAGATATTAAATTTAGGAACTAAAATCAGAAATGAGCAGATAAAGGTCATAATATCAGGTGTCTCAGAATTGTTTCCCACCTTCTATTAGGGAAACATTTTCTTTCAGGCTCCTCTGCAAGGCCACCAGTCCTCCTTACGTTTCCTTCTGGATAGCTGAGCCAACGTCACATTGGCTTGAAGTGGCACTGACGTGGTTGCCTCGCTTGCATGTGACCCAGATCTCAGCCCCTTTGCATCACACTTGGACTATTCCAGGCACCCTCTGGTACACATCTTCTCTTTCCCCAGTATCCAGAGTGACTCCTGTACCAGGTTTTTTTCTTCTGATCCACCAACCAGCTCCCAAATCATGGCATGGAGACTTATTATTAGTTTTGAATGCTCAGCTTTGTTTGGACTTGTTTCTGGCTAGCTTTTGAAACTCATGTTAGCCTTTTTCTTTTTATCTGCCTCTTGCCCTGAAGCTTTTACTTTTCTTTCCTTCTGTATATCTTAGTTTCATTGCTTCTTGTGTCTGACCAGCTGGCATCTACCTGGCTTCTTGCCTTGGCAAGTTCCTCTCTTTCTCGGCATTCTCTTTTATCCTCTCAAGCTTAGATGTCTCCTCCTACTTATTTTATCTCCCTGACAGCCCCACCTATCCCTTCTCTGCCTAGCTCCTGACCATTCAGCTCTTTATTAGACCAATTAGGTGCCTTAGGCAGGCAAGGAGAAACAAGCGCAACCCATCTTTACATAATTAAACAAATGCAGCGTAAACAAAAGTAACACATCCTTGCTTAGCTAAATATTCCACAACAGACTCCTTTAGGACAGATCTGGTCTTGCTTTCTCCTCATCCAAAACCCTCTTAGTCCTTCCTGCTTCCTTCTTCATAAAAGCAGAATCTGCACTGTGGCCAAGGAAGCCTTCTTCCCTGTTACTCAAAGCACTGTCTAGAAACTAGCCATGGTGATCATATAGCAACAGTGTTTCCACAGATCTACTGAGTTGGGATTTGCAATTTAGCATGAATTCTGTGGGATTTGGATATACACTAGGTCTCAGAAGTTTCCTCTATTGGAGCATAACCTTCGGTTGCTTCTCCAGCCTCCTCTTCCTTTACCTTTCAATTGATTATTCTTCTATAGCTGATTGGTGCTCCCATGGACTCTGAGTCTACCATACAGACTCTGGTCCCAGGAACCATTCTTTCACTCTGTCTTTGCTTCCACTGATACTTCACTCAAGATGCTTGTATGAGCATCATTAGGATGCATTTTTGAGATCTTGCCCCTGCTCTGCCTAACACTCCATCTCTGTAACCACAGTGTTTATTTCCACCGACCTTCTTGACCATATCAGTGCATGTTTTTTATCCTGGTCTATTGGAAGAGACTTTTTGTGTTATTTTGTTTATTGGTGAATGTCTAGATACTGGAATAATCTCCTCCATGAAGCAAGCCATGACTAAATTATTGTTGACTTAACAAACAACTAGAAATGAACAGCCTTGTGTGACTAATTCCCCAGAGGTGGAAGAAGTGCCACAAGGACATGGAGGCTGGAACTTTTGATCCCATGGTGCTACCCTTGGCTGGCTCCTGACATCGAGACCATTATCTTAGGATGCTCCTGTTGAGCATCCTGGAAATGACTTGAAGCCAAAGGCATGCATCTGGATGCAGGGTAGAGCCTTTTCTCAGCCCAGAGGGATAAGCCTAGATCAAGGAGAGGATTCCTGAAGAAAGTTCCAAGACAGAGCCTTTCTTCTGGTTCACAAGAAGATCAGACAGTGTGTAGTTTAGACTTTTTTTTTTTAAGAGCTAAAGAGCTAACATTTCCAAAAACATGGGTCTGTTTGTTTCCAGGGCAAGATTAATCTGAACATCTCCTAAAAGCCACCTGTTTATACATTGACTGGAGGATCTGGCTGGAACAAAATTAAGATAACAGGACTTGGTTTGACACATCTGGAGCAGATGGGCATGTTTCCTTTGGCTTCCTGTAGATGTTTAAAATGAAGTTAAGATGAGGGAGAGGGTAAAACTGGAGTCTCAGGTGGCAAGGGAAAGATCAGGACACGACGGGGAAAAGCTGTGGGCTAAAACACACCAGGCTCAGTCATTATAAACTGTTCACTTTCCTCCACTGTCAAAAGCTACACTATAAACACTGATGGGAAGAAAGGCTCTAAGAGCTGCAAGACAGAATACACAATCAGGGTTGGAGAACAATTAACGTCTAAGAATATTTTGCTCAAATCCGTTTGCCAAACAATATGTTCTTGAAGGGCCATTAGAGAAAAGAAAAGCTTTCGGCTTATCCCACATTTACCCCAAACTAGGCATAAATGAGTGCTTTTCACACAAAGCCAAAGTGCCTTGTCTTTGAAGCCAGGTACGGTGGCAGCTTCGAGTGTGGTTTGGTTCTGTTTAGGAAGTAGGAACAATCACTGAGGAAGTATTGAAGTGGTACCCAACACAACTGGATGGCACTGAGGGCACACAGCAAGGCACCCTGGCCATATGCACACCTCACAGTTACTGAACTTGCAAAGGTGACTATCAATTGACCTACAGTCACTGTCTTTATTCAAGTTTCTGATTTAGGATTAGCTTTTAATTTGTTTGTTTTATACCCTCCTTTCTTCCTCTTGTCTCTCCCCGACCCTCCCTTTCTCTCTCCCTTCTCTGTCTTCCCAAACACATAGAGAAATTCTAGGTATTTTATGTTCAGTCAAAGTGGATGCTTGTGGGACCCATTATACACGTTTCCCCTCCGGTCTGGAGGAATAGTGCTCAATTCTCAAGCAGATCTCTATCAGCTATGTCTGGTAATCGTCCTTCTGCCCAGGACATGGCTTTGAGTTCAGACCACGGATTACATCTCATATGCTTGGAAAGTGCCAATGTAAGCAAATTTAAAGTCATTAGCCACCAAATCCAACGTAATTTGGTGAGTGACTATGAAATCAATATTTAAAGTTCATTTTCCCCTCATTCAAATTCCCAAGTGGCCACCGACTATCTAAAAAGCAGTGTTTTTGTGATTGCCAATTTTTGGAATAAATTGTTAGGATTAGGTCTTTAAAATCAATTCACCTAATATTTCAAGATTTTTTTTTAAAGTATCCGATGACTCAAAGATGCCACCTGGTTCTTGAATTCTCAAATGACACTTTGATTATAACTCACCAAACAATCCTCTGAAATATGTAGCAACATTCATGCAGTACAGGGTAACCCTCTCCCTTCCCTCAAAAAGTCTGCCTTTTAAGGCCATGTTAAATGACTTGTAAGAGTAACATATCGCTGTGGTTAATGGTAAAGTGGGTGGTGCCTTCATGTCTCCCAGGATGGCATCTTGACAATTTCATTGCATTTTGATGGTTTTGTGCCAGAAAAAAAATAATAATAAGTGCAAGGATTCCAAAACTTGGGAGGGGGTTAGGAATTCCATAGCATTTCTAAATTGCTTTCAAAACATCTTAAAAGATGAGTTTTGGACCAGAAAATATACAGAAAGAAAAGCAAATCGAAATCTGCTGGGCAACCATAAAACACATATGCAACTCATACCAAAGGCTGTCTGCATGAATATATGAGGGTGGACTGTGTCCTGACCAAGTTCCTGGATGAAAGCATGTTAATCAAATGGTGCATCCTCCTGCCTCTGTGGGTTTGCTCTTTTGTCTCTGGCAGATTTATGAGACATTCACATGATTTGGCTAATTCTGAATGCTACTAACAGGTTCATTATCTTGTCACTCAAAATACAATTCCAGTCCTCTGAGTTTGAAGAAATATGTTCATTTTCCATCCGATCTCTGCTTATCAACTCTTTTCCCCCACCAAATAAGTTTATAAAAGCTCCAATATGTGTTTCCAGTTTGAGAAAAGGAAGCATGGCTTGCCTGGGAAACACTGATAGTTTGTTAGAGATCTCAAGGATAATAGTTATCTTAGAAGCCTTATCCAAAAGATACACTGACATTTTGATTAGTGATGGGTAAACTCTTGGGCCACATAGGTAGGTGAGTTGTTCAAATTAGAAGAACTCTAATCTTCTTTCCTTCAGCAAACCAGCATCCTTCCTTGTATCTATTCCAACCTTCGGAACTAAGTGTTCTTGAAACATCTATTTGAACTTAAACTCACCTTCACTGGAAATTTACCTGCTTGTGCAGTGCTGCATTGGAATCCTGCTTTCTGCCATGAGCATTGATGAGGATGCTAACAAAGAGAATGGCAGCTGGTATCTAGTTCACAGATGACTGTTATGGTGTGCTTATTTGTTTCTGTCTCTATTATCCTCCAAATTTACGTGCTGAAACCCAAACCTACAATACGGTGATATTTAGACTAGGTGCTTTATATATACTTCAGTTCAAATGAAGTCATGAGGGTGAGAGATACATGTCTTTATAAGAAGTGAAAGCTCCCTGTCTCTGTTTGCCAGTGAAGGCGGTCCGTGTGAGAGTATCACATCCATGGAAGCAATCTGATATGGCTCCCTTTCCCCTGTCCCTCTCCACTGCAGTGGTGGTACTGTGTCCTCTGCAATGATGAACGGGACATGAAACCAAGGCCATGTTACACATCTTTAGGGGATGCAAAAACCCCTAGAATGATCCCTACAAGACATGGGGTGGCATGCTTCTCTGACAAATGATATCTACCAAGTGACTGTGGAGATGCTCCAAAAAATAGTTGGTTGATGAGAGAACACATGAAGATCTCTGAAAGCAGCATGTATGTGGTGAGGTCATAGCAGGCTGTTGAATCGGTAGCATGATCTTTCTCATGACTGACATGGAATGCAATGAAGACCCAGCTGTCTTCCCAGAAAGGGCTCACTGATTTGGTAACTATCACTAGCCACATTGTTCTGGGGTTCTGGGGATCCCCTATATCTGGTCTTTCATAACTCTAAAAAGCACAGTGGATAGATGAATTCAATATAATTTCTGGCACAATAAAGGGAGAATCATCAACTCTATCTGGGAAACTATGGAAAAATATGCTCACAACTGGGATTATATGAATTATCTATAAATAGAACAGAGACAGAGCCTCAACAGAAAATATCACAGTGTTCCTTATAGACTTTTATGTAACAGCAATCCAAGCCATTCTTGTCCTCTCTCCAATGGGAACGGACACTTCAAATCTTGTCCTTTATTTTGTCATTTGGAATAAGAAGCTTAGATTAATTTTCTTAAACATTCAAGAGGAGTTTAGTTTTATTCTTAAGGGTATTATGTAGGCTGTATTTCTCTGAGAAATAATTTGTCTCTGCACTTGAATTTGTCAGATGACAGAGGACATTTGAAGGCACTACCCCATCTAAGCTAGGGGGAGAGGTCACACCTTCCAATTGCTTTTTCTTATCCCAGTAGAATTATAGGACACACTTCTCTAAAGAGTAGTAAATTTTTTCTTACTGTCATAGTCTTATTCATAATAGAGTTTCATCATTTACACTGTAATGGCAAAATGGAGTATCCAGATCATTTGGGACAACCGTTTTATATCACAGTGAATAGCTATTGGGACGAACAACTTTTTAAAATCAAAATTCCTTCCCCAAACTGAGACTGGGAGCGATGCTTCATCAATCTTTGGGTTTATAGAATTATGATTTTTAACAGCAAGTTCAAGAAAACAAAGCAACAACAACAACAAACCCCAAACCAAAATAACAACAACAACAAATCCTCAAAAGTTCCTATGATGATGAAAATCTATCAGTGGTGTGCTGCAGTTGGCACTTAATTTAATACTGCACAACTCCCTGCTTTGACAGTACACTTTCTCTATATTCCTTCCTCCAAACTTTGCACACATAACTCACCCCTACCACCACCAATTTCCCTCAAAAAGCAACCAAACACGGGATTTGGAGGTTTGCTCAACAGTAGAGAATGTGTTTCCTGAAGATCAGGCCCTCAGCTCTGTCTCTACTCCTCCTCCAAAAAAACTATCAAATCTATCCCCTGGGGGTTTGGAATCAACAGTCAAGGTGAAACAGGTAAACAGGTTTGGTTTGGTCTTTTTCACAAACGCAGATCAGATGAGCCTGTTAGATAGTGCATTTTGCTTTCTCAATCTTGTTTATTACGCATTCCCGGCTACCGCATTGGCTGGGAATCCTTTTGGTTGCTATTTTCACAGCTTTCAAATCAAAACCTAAAGATTCCCCCCTCATCTACTCCATGGCATACAATGTCTGGCCACCATCTTCACACAGTATTAAAAGCTTGTGTCCAAAAAGAAATCCTGATCTCTCCAGATGAGCTACTAATGTTTCCTTTAGCTGAGATATCTCAAATGTATCTTACTCTTTATTTAGTGATCTTTGGGGTTACTAAATGTTACATTGCTAAATATCACACAGACTACTCAGTGTTCACCAATAAGTGACGGAAGGTTTGCCATAATCACATGGTAATATTATAGGAACTGTATTTTTGGTCTTGGTGCATCAGATGTCCCACATATCAGAAATTTACATTGCAATTCATAACAGTAGCACACTTACATTTATGAAGCAGCGATAAAAATAATTTTATGGGTGGGGGTCACCACACATGTATTAAAGATATGTTCAGCATTAGAAAGGATGGGAAACACTGCTTTGGGGTTTAAAAAAGAAAAGCTTGAATATTTTCCCCACAGTTGGTATTTCTATAATCACCCAGGCAGCAGGCAGGACAGTTTGGTTCTACTGTTTTCTTTCAAGTCTTTTTCCTTATGTGTAAAACAAGAGAGCATGGCTAAGAAACTTCTGTTTTCTCCACTTTTCGCATTATGCAATTTTTAAACACCCTTGGCACTCCCCTTTCCACTGTTGACACAGCCCGAGACTATCAGGGAGGAGGCTCCAAGGTTGCAATAAATCTTTCAAATTCGTACATTTCGCTAGGTATTGCTTTACATTTCAATACTGATGACGAATTAAGGAAAAGTTTCTGGGTAAAATGTGACAGTGTTGGATTATACAAGAGGCCCACCAAAGGAAATGCAGGACTTTTCAAAGGACAACAATCATGTGTGTAGGGAGGTATTGGGTTTGGCGTAAGGGTGAAAAGATTAAAAATCTGTATTTAGCTGATTGAATATAAAAATAGGTAAAGACTTCAAGGATATTCTGTTCTTTGAGGGTAGCCATCTAGTTTTAAAGGAAAACACAAAGCAAACAGAGCAAGGCAGAGAAAACAGGATAACAGAAAGGAATGGCTGGCCCCAGGGAACAGGATATGGGGTCTGTATGTCAAAAATATATTATGCCATTGGTACTTCTACATTGTCTGGGTATGCCACAGTTTCCTGACCTTGTCCTATACGGACATGGCCATTTTTCTAGAGGGCAGTATTCTGTAATGTTTCATACATGAGTGCTGAGAACAACGAACATCTCTTTCCAGGCCTTCTCATTTTTTGTGGTTTACTTATCTGCCTGACTTGTTATCTGTAACAGAAAGACAACAAGTACATCCTATATACATACATATACATGCACATATATGTATACACACATCCACAAATTGAGTAAAGACTAAATGAAATCTTATATTTACATTTTAGAGTATAGTGCCTGTCATGCATAGACTTTTTCTTTCAGCATATTTTCAAGGAACACGTATTATATGTCAAATGCTGGTCTAGACACGTGGTATACTTCTATGAATAGATAAAGAGTCCTGGCCTGGTGGCACTTCTTGAGGTTATAGTTTGTGAATGATCCTACTCAACAGGATATCATCTGAAAACTTCTTTAATGTACAAGTTGATGCAAAGGAAGAACTGGATGAAGACCTGTTAGAAGTAGCCAGGCTTTTCTAGCGTGGCAAACTATCTCATGAGTTGGCATCTGAGGGACTTGGCCAGACAACTACTTGGCTGTTGTATAAGCTGTTCATATATCTTCTTACATTTTCAAGATTTCAAAACAAAACCAACAACATGGAGCATATTATTTCCAAATAAGTTGTTGTTCTTCACTGAAAGCTTTGAATCTCCCAATAAGTACCTTTTTCAAATTTCTAAGATGTTTCTAAGAAACTTAAGGCTCCATCCTTCCCAATAGCTTTACAGTCAGGGGTATATAAGAACAGGGTGCATTAAGTAACATTTAATGCCATTTTGCATAAACAATTGTGGGGAAAAAAAACCCTAAGATTGTTTCAAGAGGGGAGGATGCTTGTGTCTGTAGTTAGGTGTGTAGCTGCTGAAGCTGCAGTGAGATATTCATTGCCAGGCATTTGCAGAGTGCTGACTCACTGAAACCTTCCAGCTTCAGTATCTGTGGTTTGCTGTCCTTGCTCTGTATGCACGTTAGACTTTCCCAGTAGACACAGACATCAAAGAACTACCTCACTGCTGCTTACGTTAGAAATACTCAGTGGGAGACAGCCCTGAACTAAGACAACTATGAGATCCAATACTGCTTACTCCAGATTTTGTGATTAGCTTAATAAGTGGGATTACTTCTGTTTAATAAATGCTATTGTCTCTCCACGGTCCCCTGTGGCAGGAAGTCTGCGCATTTTACAAAGTTCTTCTGCACGAGAGATAGTATCATTAAACATGGGGTTATGCAGCTTTCTCAATTCTATGAGTGACAGGGTCAAGGATTAAATTCAAAGTCATCTGATTCGATCTCCAGGTACACTAAGAACATCAGATCCAAAAAGGCTCAGAGCTGAGTGGGCCTGAGCGCATGAGCCTTAGTGCAAGACAGTCTAAATTGTAGTGGTAAGAGAAGTACTATTCTGCAAGGGAGGCTATTAAAACATATTTCACATTTATCATAATGCATACTGCATGCCTGCATTCCTATTGAGATATTCCTTGAGAGGCTACAAAATAGGGAACCTGGTTGAGTTTCTGAAACGGAAATGTCCGAGGTAACCTTTTGACTATCTTATGCTGGGTGTATATACACAAGGTAGCAAACAGGGCTGCCCTTCCCTGAGATTCTGAAGCAAGAGATTCGGAGTAGGGACCAAGCAAATGATTTCACAAATGTTCCTTGGGGGAGGTTTTCTCTGCTGCCAGAGCTTCTGAGCAAAGATTTATGGACATGCAGAATCACATCTTGTCGGTGCTGTTTAGTAGGTTTGGAAAGAAAACCCTCCATGTTTGGTTAATAGTCCTGGTGTTTCCATTAGTAAACATACATACAAATGTGTACATAGTCATAAGAGCATAGTTAAAAGTCTTCGATCATTTATTTGTTTGTTTAGTGCAGTGGACAGAACCTACAGCCTCATATACCCTATGCAAAGACTTTATCTTCAGCCCTGGGTTTTGCAGATTATCATTAGAAAATAACCAGTCAGAGTGCAACATGCTACCCTGTATCAGATCTGGGAACCAAGGGAACGGTAGTGGGGAAAGCTGGTTTAATCTGGTTTCATTCATAGCATTATATCAATGCTAATTTTCTATTTTGGTCAAACGGATTGTGCTTGCGTAAGATTTTTATATTAGGAGAAGTCAGGTGAACAATATATAAGCACGTTCAGCACTGCCTTTTAAAGTTTTCTGCTAACCTAAATTTCAACTACTTTTAAAAAGTAT
The DNA here is from genome assembly GCF_000317375.1 of Microtus ochrogaster. Taxonomy (NCBI): domain Eukaryota; kingdom Metazoa; phylum Chordata; class Mammalia; order Rodentia; family Cricetidae; genus Microtus; species Microtus ochrogaster. The sequence continues at coordinate 8,530,534 of NC_022032.1, forward strand.
GCAAGGCACAAAGTTAATCGAAGAGTTACTTTCATTTGCCTGAGCTGCGAGGTACATCTGCAGGTGGCCAGTGAGCATACAGATGTTTCTTCTCTAATTTCAATTGTAAGCAAGAGTGGGGGAAATAGAGAGAAAGGAGGCCGTGAAGGTCACATGGGACAAACGGATCAAGAAGCACAAGGGACACATAAAGAGCAATATCTGGGACAGGCTGGCTTGGCTAGGAAGGGGATAAAAGTCACATGAAGCTATCCTGAATCCAAGAGATTATATGTATGGGGGGGGCTTTGACTTTTCCAATCGTTCTCTTCCAGGTGGTCCCAGGTGATGGCGTGACTTTGGTCAGGGCCTGGGAAGAAACAGAGAACCCAAATCTGAGGTTGTTGAGAAGAGTCCTATCTGGGTACAGGAGGTGTTTAAAGCCAATGCAAATGAACTCACTTTAGAAATGAAGAGGGACCCACCCAAGATGCATTGCAAAAGGGCATCTGGAGACGGGGAACTGATGAAGAGAGAATGCCAGGAACAGAGCTGGGGACTAACACATTTGGTATTTTATTCTGTGGGCTGATCCTGTTTGAAGGTGAGGGTGGAATTATTGGCACGGTCAGGAACTTTCTCGACACTTGCATAGTTTGTCAATGACTGTGTGTTAGTCTAATGCATGAAATAAAACCTCCTGTCACTGAACATAGTTGCAAAGGCATTTCGGACATCTTGAGTTTTCCCAAAGGACTTTTCTGCCTCAGAGAGATTTCCTTCCTCCAGCCCTGCATACTTTGCAAGTTCTATCTGTGTGTCCTTCCCTAGCAAGCATCTCAGCATGGTGAGGATGCCTAGTGGCTTCAGCAATTTCATTTCTCCTTGAACAAGCCCAGGCAGTCAAAGCTAACACACCCAGGTTTGGGGGTGTGCATGACAATGGTGTTCTAGTATCGCTCATTTTATCAAGTTGGGGCAGAGAAGTACACAGGAGTATGACAGGAGTTACAACATGTTTGGAGCTTATGAACAATCAAATTGCCATGCTCAAGAGTTGGTGGGCAGCCAAGTCCCAGAACTTATAAAAGAAGAAGAAAAGGAAAAGAGACGGGCGAAATGTTTTTCTTGTGCAAAACCTGATGGTGGAGGTTGGTAAGGAAAGGCGAGAAGGGTGAAAAGCCTTCATCAAAGCCCGCAGAAGGAGTGTGGAATGTTCTTATATAAACGGGAGCAAGAGGAAAACCCACAGGTCCTCACTGACAGGCACAGGAGTATAGGGGATTGGAAAGTTGGGATGGTTAATCTTGCTTATTTATATTCAGACACGTGCTAATTTGTTTGTATTTCTATACGGATTAAAGAAAACAAAAGAAAGTTTATGTATGGGGCTTTAGTGAGGAATAATTCTGTGCTCCACGCCCTTTTAAGTACAGGAACTCAATTCCGTTGGTTGTTCTCCTTTGGGTTTCAGTGTAGAGAGGGAATGTCTGCATTACTCCTTTGGACTCACAGGAGGAGCCCCTTGACTCCATCCATCTGTGGTCCTGATGCAAGCACTTAAAGGCCTTGACTAATCATCGGTAGCTAATGCTAGTGGTCCAGTTCTAACTCCTTCTGCATTCACATTAGAATCCAATGTTGCCCTAGTCTAAATTTTCTATTCTCTCTTTTTTTCCCCCTGAGATAGAGTTTCACGATTTATTCCAGACTTGTCTTGAAATCACAATCCTCTTGCCTTAGCTTCCTAAGCAATAAAGTTACAGGTATGCAGCATCATCATACTTGGTTTCTTTCATGGTGTGGGAGGTCCTTCTATCTATGTGTTGCTTTTATTGGTTAACGAATAAAGAATTGGCTTGGCTTATGGCATGGGAGGAGGAAGGTGGGGTCAGAGAGAATCCATGGAGCCACAGGAGAAAGATGCTGGGAACTTTAGCTGGTAAGCCACTGCTACGTGGTGATACACAGATAAATGGAAATGGGTTAAATTAATATGTAAGCTTTAGCCAATAAGAAGCTAGAGCTAATGGGCCTAGCAGTGATTTAACTAATACAGTTTCTATGTGGTTAT
>NC_022032.1:8532721-8552396 GCF_000317375.1 Microtus ochrogaster
ACACACACACACACACACACACACAATACACACACACACATATATAATGCACCTTGATCATATTTTTTTCTGTCACCTCTTGTTCCTCCTGGTGACCCATTTCCTTCCCCAAGTAGCCCTTCTTTTAGTTTTATTGTTTAAGAATGCATAGATTGAACACAGAAGAGAGCGTATGACATGTTTTTCATTCCGGCTTCTTTTACTTTACATGGTGTTCTCCAGCTCCACCCATTTTCTTGTCAATGACATATTTTGGCTTATGGCAAAATAAAACTTTATCGTGCATATATGCTCTATTTTCTCAACTCCTTCCCCTGATGGCAGACTCCCAGGATGGTTCTATAAGCTGGCTATTGTGAATACTTCAGCAGGAAATATAGTCATGCAAATATTTTCTTTCTTTCTGAACGGCCAGTGCAAAATGGGCTGGGAGCTTGGACTCAGGAGCATGGTGGCTGGGTTGAATCTTCAGCTCCACTTCTTACTGCTTGTGCGACCTTCCTGCTTTCACTTGCTCTTGTCTGTAAAGTGGGCACAACAGCATCTGAGGTGGTGTTACTGTTAAATGAGCTCCTGATTGTATTGTGGGTGGAGTGGTCCCTGGCATATAACACACACTCTCCAGGACTGAGTAGTACTATTATGGTTATTATGTATTATAAGAAGGTCAGGTGTTTTACCCCGTAACTGTGAAATGTTATTTCAGAATGGCAATGCAAAAAAGATGACACAAAGACCCGGTCAAATTCTTCCCTCGCCTTCATGCATAAATGTCCAGGGAAGCCTGAAAGAGGTGAGTGTATGTGAAGGAAGAAGATAAAAATCTGATCCTGTACCTTAAAATGGAGTCCTCTTTAGCACAGTGATTTAAATTTGTGGCTTGCCCATTATGTTTATTTTACATATATGATCCTTATTGGAAATCATAAGTGAGGGCAGAGTTTTCAACACGTTGTGGACTGTAACCACTAAATCGCTCATTTGAATCATGTATTGCACACAATATGGTTATACTTAACACATGGTCCTGGGTTTTTTGCCTCAAGCCAAAATTCATTAAAATAGTCTTTCTTCTAAATGACCCAGGACATTGTCATTTCTTATACAATGGCTTTCTGGACTTGCTATTTCTTTTCAAATCTCTTTTAGAAGCAAAACAAGAGGTAGAATTCCTAAGTCAATAGTGATCTGTCAAGGAGTGGGAAATTGGGCTTAGCTGCGGGTACTAGAACAACTGTGGCTACGACTTACTTCTTGAGGGAGAGGGGATAGAAATGAAAAGTTACATGGTATTTTTTAAAATGTTCAGATTTCTCAAGATAGCTAATGATATCTCAAAAAATTAAGGACTAACTAGTGTCCAGTTTCCAAATTCGGTTTTGAAATAAAACATGCAAAATTATCATATTCTACTACTGTTCTTTAAAGGAAGATTGCTGTAACATGTCGATATATGTTTTATATATATAATTTATATATATAATCACATACACACAGAGTTACAAACAACACAGTAGATGGTTATGTATACATGCATACATTCACAGAGACTTTCTATCAATTAGCAGGGCATATAAAGAAAAGTCTTTATTTCTCAATACTACACACAATAACTTTTTTTCAAAAACACTGGGGCATTGCCTTTCAGGCCATTTTGAGGCTATAACAAACCCTTACATTTGTTGGACAAATGACTGAAAGAAAGTAGAATGTCAGAGACTTGTGGGAGAAAAATTACATTTTCTCTGGTCCATCTTAATTAGGATTTGGCCAGATTGTTTATAAGGTTGTCAATTAAGAGCTTTCGGGTACAATACTATGCTGAAAGAAAGAGAAATTTGGTTTCCATTGGGTTATGGGTTTGCTTTAGGTAAGATGCTCCAACACTGGTCTTTACCTTTCTAGTAAATCCCTACAACCAAGAGTTTGTATCTTAGAGTAATTTCCTATATTCATTTAATTTACCCTTGATTATTTAAGAGAAGCATTTTTCATTTTAAAACATGCAACGCCTTTAGAATTACAGAAAAAAACTGCACTTTCTATCACTCAGGTTTATTAGGTAGCCAAGACCTGCTACTCAGTAACTCACAACCATACCTTAATCAAGTATTCCAGTCTCCTGAGAGCTTGGTTTATCCCCTCCCCAGAAACAATTTTTCAGTGTCGTTTTTCCAGCCTAACTGACTCTGATATTTCCCAAAGGGTCCCCAAAGTCAAGATGGATTTGTTGTTTCACATTTAACAAGGGAAGAAGAGGTCATTAAAAGGAATTAGGTTTGCTTTCTAAAGAACCGAGTGACACATTGTTGCTTTTTTACCACTGTATGGGAGTCCTCGTCAATGAGAAATGGAAAGGGTGGTTGGTCTTCTGTGGGACCAGTCCATGCAGACCAAATGCCCCCAATGCAAGGATTTCAGCACTATGGAAGATGCCCTGAGAGTTACCACTTCCCTCACCATGCCTCTGTACAGACGTTTCTCTCTTTTGGAGCCTTGGTACGACTTTGCCTGGGAGTAGCCAACAGTATAGAACAACAATATAATGCTCCTGGTTATACTAGTCAATTTTCATGACAATGCACATTTGGTCATTGCTGTGACTCCTTAATTTAAAGCTGGGATATTTTGAGCTGCTGCTTTTAAGACTCCGTCACATTTTTTTCCCCTCTGAAAACTGTCATTTACACGTTAGGCACTGTTTATTAGTTGGAGAAGCAGGTGGTTCCCTGTTAAGCCAGAAAAACCACATAGCACTAAATGACCCCGTAGAGGCTGGCAGGGGGTTTCGTCTGGAATATTACTGATGTCTTTAATAGTCCATTTTCAGGATGCAGGAAATCCCTTTCTGTTTCTCCTAAGCCGTCTATAACTCATAATAATTCAGAACTCTAAGTCTATGCTTTGTAAATAGAAATGAAACCTTTAAAAACTCGTACCTTACCCTTCCTGCTTTTCTGTTTTAAAACTTAGAAACCTTTTTTGAGGGCTCTTATTTTCATCACAATATATTATTGTCCTAGTCTCGATAACAGTACCTTCCTCACTGGCTTCCTCACTCAAGCACTGGGTACGGTGCACTCTTGAGTCAGCTATGACTAGACACTTTAAGGAAACAGCCTAGGCTTTACAAGCCAGTCAATGTATAAGAAGCAGTCTTGAGCAACTGGCCTGATCCGTGGCTTATCATACATCCATATATACAGATGAATATTAAAAGTGACTTCCTGGGAGGCCCGGGACACCGGATATTTTGGAAAATCTCCAGGAGAGATGGATCATCTAAATCTAATAGACACACCAGTGAAATCTGTTGGCGCACTCTTAATTAAACTTCTTAAATGTCTAACCCCAAGTTCTCTACAGACACATTCAGCAAAACGAACAAACAGCTTTATACCATAAATTGTTATTTTTTTTTGCTGCAACTATGTCAATATGGAGGCCAGATATCATGATATTACTATTATTTTGTGGTGTAGAAAAACCCATCTTTGCCAATATATTTGAGGAAAAGAGAGAATCTATAGATAGAGAAATCTCTATTTCCACAGAATACAGATATAGCAAATTTTGTTGATTAAATTAGACATGTTTATTGTCTTTTCAGATATTGAATACCTTTTATATATTCAAATTCTAACTTCTGGTGAGATTTAAATATTTTAATCTGGTTAAACAAGCTTGAGACCTTACATTTAATTAGACTGGAATCAATACCAAACTGCGAAACTTCTAGTTTCCTCAATAGCTATAATTTCCACACTAATGCCTCTCCCTCCTTTTCTCTGTCCCCGACTTCCTGTCTTCAAAAACTAACATCTAGCCATCTGGGTTCCTATGGAGCTCCTAGGTCAGTTTACAGATCACCTTTCTCCCCCTAGGTCCTAGAGATTTCCCGCAAACTGAAGTCTCACTCCCTGACTTGAATGCGGGAGGACTCATCGTGAACAGGACAGAGTCATGTCTAGACAAGCTGCTGTCTGGGCACCAGTGGAGCTTTGTGTAAAACCCAGGTCATACATTTTCCTACCAGAACTTCAACCAGAATAAAATGACAGAACGAGGGGCACCGACATCCTAGCTTCAGGAACCTAGATGCTCTATGCTGCATTACCTTGCTGCCTTTCCCACTCCAACATTGCTTTTCTAAGGAAAATGCTTTTTTGTTTTTATGCATTTATTTGCTTACTTATTTACTTGAGACAGGATCTTGCTATTTAGCTCAGGCTGACCTGCAACTCAAGGTTCTCCTACTTTGGCTCCCAGAGTACTGGGGTTAACAGGCAGGTCCTACCACAACAGATCAATTATCACTCTCTATTAAGGACCTTGTTCTCCATAACTTAAAACTGGTCCTTGTTACAAGTTCTCAACAGTTGTCTCTAGTGATGTTACAGGAAGTTTGGAGAAATTATTTCTCAGATGTGTTTAGCCTCACTCAGGAGGTTGTGGATGGTTCCCTGAGCTGTTCAACTCTGAAAGATCATGTACATCCAGCCAGTAGGGGTTGACAACCAGAACATCTCCTAACAATCCTGGAGCTCTACAGAGCTCAGCATTCTCATTTCTTTCTTTAGACCACACTCATCACCTTCAATAGTTTAAGAAAAACGACCTCAACTGACTGCCTTTGATGATTCCATATCATGCTTTTATTTATTTTTTTGTATGTTCCTTACCTAGAAACAGCTATTTTATACAACTTCTGACTAGCTTTGATTTATACCATGACTCAATATTTAGGTTTTAGACTACTAATAACTTTCCAAAATTAAGTTAGCATTGACTACTTTTTCAGCTTCAAAGCTTCCAAAGAATGATATAGAAATGATTTTCCTTAGGGGGAATCCTATGAAATGGACTAAAAGACAGCAATTTTATGTTTCCTTATAGGTGTTGCACACTATGTAAAGAGTTGGAAATGCATGAAGCAAAACAACAATATGACCATAAGATATAAAGAGAAAAGAAGCTTGGCTGATGAGAACTATCAATGAGACGATATCTCATTAAAAATCTATACTGAAAGTGAATGCTGTTTAATACCTGCCTTAATTGGGGTTGCCATAGCAAAATGTCACATGCTGGGATATATTAAGCAGCAAATGCTTATTACTCACAGTTCTATGGCTTGAGAAGCCCAATGGTCAAAGTGCTGACAGATCAGTGTCTGATGAAGAAGGTGGCCTTCTTGCTTTACAGACAGCTACTTCCTGCTATTAACATATCCTCTCATGGCCGAAGAAGGGAGATCTGGTCTACTTCCCATGAGGCCTTCAATCCTATGAAAAGGCTCTTCTTTCAAGTCATCATCCAAACCTAATGTCCTCACCTCATTCCCTAATTGATCTGACCTCCCAATACTACCACATTAAACATCAGGATTTCAAGGTATAAATTGTAGAAACAGCAACTATTTTATTTTGATAATAGGGATTGAACTCTGGTGTTGTACTTGTCAGGAATGTGTTCTACAAATGGTGTTACACTCCTGGTCCATACAGATGAACTCTGTTGAAGGAGACAGTTCCTATTTTCTTTGGAATCAGATTAAAATTTCAAGTTATTTTTTTGTTTGTATTTTTAAGTTTGAGTTTTAATGTTTGAGTCTTATTTGCCAGTCTTTTAGAACGTGACCTGATTTGGAGACAAGGTTCTCTGTCTCTCCCTCTGTATCTCTCTCCATATCCCTCTCTCTCTCTATGTTTTTTCAAGATAGGGCCTCACTACAGAGCCCTGGCTATCCTGCAAATCATTCTGTAAATCCGGCTGCTCTCAAACTCACAGAGACCTGCAAGGTGAGTGCTAGAATTAAAGGTGTCCTCTACTATATAGCCAGTCTGGAGACAAAGTTTCTACAGAAACTTAGATGAGTCTTTTTTAAAAAGCCCATAACCAATAACACTTTGTGCTCTCTAAACATAGGGAATTTGGATGAAAAGATTGATAAAGATAGAAGGAAGATGATAAAAAGAGAAAAAAAGAAAATTATCTTCCAGAAAACAAGAAAGACAGGGAACACTCCTCTCCTATATGCCACAAAAGAAAGTAGCACTGAAAACACGCCAAAGAAATCCTTGCTTTTTAAAACACCCAACTTACACCTCTATGCTCCATGGTCCTAGTGAACTGTGACACTGAATAACCTTGAACAAGACACTAGACTTTAACTTTTAGCTATCTCATCTCTTAGATGAGATTGTGTCTCATCTTAGAAATTGGTTGTGAAGATTTAATCAGAAAAAAGTGGTCAGAGCGTGGGATATGTAACTGCTCTATAAAATGATAGATAATGGTAATACTTTATTGTTATTTCACTTCTATTATGAAGAAGATATACTAAAATGTAAGCAGCAAAGATGAGCACTGTGGGCCTCATCATCTTTGGCATCGCCCATTACTTCAAGTATTTACTGAGAACTTCGGTGCCAGCTTCAAACATGCCTGCATCAGTACTCTTAACAATTCTTGTAATTTAGGCATTATTCTGGCCTCTTTATGGAGGAATTGTTGCTGATGTTAGTTTCCTTGAACAAATTAAAAAAATAATAGTAAATTTTAAAGCTAAATGGAAATATAAATGAGGCTTTTGTCTGTGTAAAATGAGCCACTTGTTCTCATATTGCTCGGCCTTGTATGGTTTTGTTTTCTTAAAACTCACTGAAGAATCTGTAACAGGGGACCCTGCATAGGATCCTATGCCTCCCCAGAGGATTTATAATTTTAGTGCATTTTAGGACTCAACAAAATTTTGAGGAGTAAGTTGCCTTTTGATTTTTAGTATGCTTATGACTAAGTAGAAAAATATGTATTACCACCTCTACGCCTTCTCCCTTTTAACTAATCATTGTCATTTATAGCATGTGGAATTTGGCATGTTTTCTGCTAACTTTGTTTTTGTCTAATTGCTGCCCACCGATTGTACAGTTCATTTAGGCACTCATGTGCTGTGATGACGGACTTCTCTTGGGTAGTATTTCCTGACAATGGATGGATGTGCAACCAGAGACTTTGTAAATCAACACCATAACATGCTTTTGAGCCCACACAAATGAAGACCCAAAAATAACATTTTGTCAGCCAACTTACTAAGGGGGAAGAAAATGATCCAAACAAAAGATTTTTATAGCAATGCACAAATTCTTATGGCATTGTATTTAGAAGCTTCTTGCTAGAGTTTAACTCAATGCTGTCAGGTGTGATTGGCAGTGGTCTTCAAAGTGCTGCCCCAGCCAACATCATTGTCTTCATAAGACCCACTGGGAAGTGGAAAGGCTTGATCTCCACCTCTGACTTACTGAATAAGACACTCAAACCAGGATACAGAAACCTGTGATGGACGCACCATCTGGGGGGGGGGATGTTGGACATTGAAGATTGAGACCTTTTGCTTCGTAGAAACAACCAGAATTTCATGCTTAGTTCACTAATATTACTATAAAAGAGCCATAACCATATAATTCCCTCAAGTCTCCAGTGACCCTTTGTCACCTTTTCTTCTAACATCTCAAACTGACTTTGTAGAGATAGGAAGGAGTAGTCAGCAAATTTTATGATCCCATCCTTAAAGAACAGGTAAAATCACAAACTACAAGACCTAGGCAGTAATTCTTTATAAAAATGGTTGTATCATAAAGAAATTACATGTTCTTAGGAAGTTAAAGAAAAAAAAAAGACAGGGTGGCTTTGAGCTCTCCTCAGTCCCACTCAAGAGGACATCCTGTCAAGTCACAACCCAGGACATAAGCAGCAATGTGGTATCTGCACAGTCTAGAAATTTACTCCGTGTGCACGTGTTTCCATGTACTTATTTTTCTGTTTCTAGGAATTTAACTTCATGTTACTGTATTCCAGGTACAAGATCACAGGACCACAACCAATAAAGATAAGGATGACTTCATCACAATGTCCCTTCAGATGCCATCACTCTGACACACCTCCTCTTCTGCTCTGTTGTCTCTCACCTTTTCTTCATTTTTCTACTTTTGTTATCTCAATAAAATTATGCTAATGGAAGCATATTGTATGTATCATTCTGTGATTTCCTTTTTTTCAGTTAGCATGATGTCTGAAATTTATCCAAGCTGTTTACTGTAAAATAGTTCATATTTTATTGCTGCATAGTATCTCATGGCATCCTTATATATGCTAGAATTTGTTTAACCAGTATCTTTACTTTATTTCCATATATTTCTTGTGACTAGGAAAGTACCTGTATGCTTTTATTTCCCAGAGAAAAATGTACAAGAGTACATTTGTGACCATATACTAAGTGCAGATTGATTTTTAAAAAAAGGCAACTTGTTTATAGCTACTGTAGCATTTTACAGTTCTTTTAGAAACACAGGTGTGATTGAGAGCTTCCATTTTCTCATCAGCATTTATAATTATCATTATGGGTTTTTGAAGTCAGACGTGTAGCATTTGTTTTATTTTATTTTTTAGTATTAATTGTTCTTTATTTTTATTTTAATTACAACACTGTTTGGGCAATGGCTCAGGCATATTTCTAGCTAGCTCTTACATCTTAAATTAACCCATCTATTAGTCTGTGAATTGCCACATGGCTGTGGCGTTACCTCATTTTGTACATGTCTTGTTTCCTCAATGGCTGGCTGACATCTGCTTGACTCTGATTATTCTGCCTATATATTTCTCTTCAGATTTCTAGCCTGGCTTTACTCTGCTAAGCCACTGGCTGAAAGAGTATTCAATCAAACAGAATCTTATACTACCTGCATTGTTTCTTTTTCCATCATTCACCCACCTGGTCCTCTCCCAAGTTCATGCCCTCTTTTTTTATTGTCTTAATAACATATGAAGTCCAATTAGTGCTACCAATGTATATGTAGAACTAGGTCCAGTTTGCTACCAGTTGCCACACCCTCACAGATAAATATGTAAAAGTAAGAATAATTCTCCTTCTCTCATGAACTCTGAACATCCAGTAGCTCCTCCATAAGAGACAGGGCCTAGTGAACACTTCCCCTAGCTTGGCTGGCTGGCTGACTTGACCTTGTGTAGGTCTTAGGCAGACACATATGGCTGCTGGTGGCTCATGAGTGTGATAATCATGTCCCATCCAGAGGCTGACATGTCACAGCCCTCCCTGCTCTGCTATTGATTGGCCAGAGGAACATCTTTCCAGATCACTGATTTTCACTGTTGCTGCTGTCCTAATCTGCATACAGTCACACGTCCTCATTATTTTAATTCTCGTTGCCCTGATGGTGAATGATACTGAATGTCATGTCAGATATTTCCAACCCAACCACATGATCTCCTTTGTAAACTGTGTGTCCATGTTCTGTCAGCTTGGATTGTTTTCTTTCTTCCTGTTGAGGATTGAGAGTCCTGACATTTTCTAAATAGAAAATCTCTGCCAAAATTTGTCATTTGCAAATATTTTCTCCCTGTCTACAGCATTCCTTCCTATCCTTTACAGATTTTTCCCCACAGAAAAACATTTTATAACTACCCAAAAATCCAAGCATTTTTCACTGTTTCCCTTGTAGGCTTACTTCTACTATAAACTATTTTTCCTAAAATTTTATACTTTAGTGGTTCATCTTCATATTGGTTATCACTTCAGGGTTGATTGACTATAAAGTGTGACTATTAACTTCATTCAGTCTTTTTCCTTTCTCTCCACTCTCTTATGGATGCCTGATTGCTCTGAGACCCATCTTCAAGTGGCTGTCTTTTCTCTACTGAACTGTATTTGCATCTTAGCAAAACAGACACACTTCTCTCTTTTCTAAGATCTCTACTCTGTCTCAGTACCACTTTGTTTTTATCCCTATAGCTGCCCAACAAGCCCCGACATGAGAAATCTTTCTTTCCCTACAACTTTCCTAGATATTATTTTAATCTTTCCAAGCCCTTTTGCATTTCCATACAAATCTTAGATTGTTTTTGGTTTTAAATGCAACCTCGACCCTCAAACCCTTATGGCTATATTTAATCTGAGATTGAATGAGGCACGAGGCCAGCAAGGACAAGGCTTATTTCTGAACACAGAGTTGATTAAGTTGACTCAGGATCAGATCTGAGTTCCGCCCTATGACATAGTCTTGCACCTCGGTGTTTTTCTTTTGTGCCCACCCAGTCTCAGGTGGGAAGTGGTTCTCTGTTCTGATGTGCGGAATAGCTCCCTATTCAATTCAGCTCAGCGATTTGCCAGGTCTGTTATTCAATCCCAAGCGCAACACTTTCTATGGGACCTACCGTGAATTTTAATCAATCTATAAGAGTCTCCTATCTTGTCATAGTACTTCAAAAGCATCAGTTGACAGATGAAAACTTGAAGAAGTGTGGAAAGCTTCTTAAATAAACATAACAGCCAAATGACTCAGCTGACACCCTTATCAGCTCCACAAGCAAATAACTGTCATACTTCAGACTTTCCAACCTGAAGCAACCTACCAACCTGCTGATGGCTGGCAGCCCCGAGCCTGCGCTAAACCAGCATCAGTTCTCCCCTGCAGTCAAAGTCAAGCAAACCCAAGCCTCACATGTCCTAACATTTGACCCTGCCATTTTCTCATATGGCACTATGAAAGAAGAAATATGCTTTCCCAAAAAGAGTTTCAAACTTTCCAGAAAACACAGATTAGTTTATCTGCACCTGTTCCTTCCGTGAGCAACACCGAGCAGGACTTTTCCCTGTTAGCTTCATTGTTGCTGAGGCAGAATAGCTGACAGAAACAAGGCAGGAGAAAATTATTTTGTCTCTTGATTTAGGGGAAATGACCCACCATGGCAAGGAAGCCACATTTTGGCTCACTTGATGATTTGGTCCACGGTGATAAAACTTACAGCTTTGGATCATAATTCTCAAGGTCTGTTCCCAGGAGCCCACTTCCTCCACCCAGGCACCATGTCCTCTGTGTTCTACAACCTCCCAAGAGAGCACAACCAGCTGGGGTTTGAGTGTCTAAACCCATGAGACCACAGGGGAACTTTCACAGTCAAGCTCTAACACCCTTTGAGTAAAAACTAACAGGAAATATTTTCTTTTTCAAATGGAAAATCAAGAGTGCTGACTCTAAGAGACTAGCCACTCCTTGCTTGTTTGTACCCATGCGCAGATGTGTGTTTACTGTTTATGTATTTACATGTCAATCTGTCTCAAGTTTGCAATGATGCTCTTGATGAATTGTTCAAATGGAAGTGTGGGCAGGAAGACCCACAGAATCATATATAAAATTAAGCATCTCAAACTGAAAAGTCTCGAGCCTAACAGAAAAGCTGGGCAGTACCAATATCTAAGAAGTAAGAAAACATGAATTATAAATCCCATAAAAATGGTACTTTAGATGATAATCAAATATATTTATCAACTCATACCTAAGCACCATCGTCTGATTAATCAAGTAATTAACTACTTTTCTGATAGGAGAAAACACTTTTAAAACATATAACCATCTCACATTAAAATCTGACTCAAAGGGACTGGACAGGTGGCTCAGAGGTTAAGAGTACTAGCTACCCTTCCAGAGGAACCTGGTTCAGTCCTTTGCAACCACCCCATGGCTCACAACCACCTGTAGCTCCAGTTCTAGGGGATCTGATGTCCTCTCTGCACCTTCCCGGGCACAGAATGGATGTAGTGCAAATGCAGTCTTTGCAGACAATACAATCATACACATAAAATAAACAAAGCTAAATATATTTTTTTAAATCTGACTGAAAAACATAAGGAACATTGTGAGTCCTTGGAACCTATCAAAATGCAGGAAGTCATCAAGAGTAAAGAGTCTGAAGCAGGTAAGTGGGAGATATAGGAGATTCGTGAGTGAGTGCAAGCAAAGGTGATAGCTCTACTATAGGAGGTGTCAGCTGTTATGGTTGTAGTGTGTGTTGACAGGAAACTTGAGAGGACATGGGCATAATTCAACATGTTTATTGAACTGCTGCTTTCCAAATCTTAGAAAATGGGGGAGCTTCATACAGGGTTAGTACTCACTAAAGGGGAAAGAGTCTACAGAAAAGGTAACCCCCTGAAAAACAGTAGAGGTGTAGTTTATATAGAACTCACGCTTGTGTAATTATGATAGAGAACAGAGAGCTTTTATGAAGCAGTAGAAAGAGATGAAGATCCCTGGCTAGGGTTATAACATGACCTCTTTTGTTTTTATGTTCTGTGTCAGGAATTTTCTCACTCCCTCCTCGAGTCTTGGTGTGGAGTTCATGGCATAGCTCCATCCTCCCGTGCTGTGATAACAGCACAGTCATCTTGAAGGAAGCTGTACCTTAGCAGCGGCTTTTGGACCTGGTGCTCAGGTTGAGTAATGGATGTTTTTCGGAGGGCTGTGCCGGGTGGCCAAACTACAGTGAGCTCCAAGAGCATCCTGCAGGCTAACTGTGATTCCCATATCTCCCCTCCGTTTCCTTCCTGCTTCCCCAGCCCTCTCACATCCCGCACATGGGAAGGAAGAAGTGGTCTGTGTTTGGTCCTGCTTCCCATGAGGAGGGGATGAATTGCTCCCTTCTTTGCACAAGGAGTGGGCTGTGAAAAAGAAAACAAATGATATAGCTGCCTAGGGAAGACCCTGAACTGATGAACTAATCCCGCTTTTCCATCCCTACTGTCTCCACTTCAATCGTGGCAGTGGAGCGGAAGGAACTGACTTGCTCTTTGCAGCCAGCTCATCGGAGTTACACTTGGTGGAGAAGGCTTCCACTCAATTTAAAATCACTCATCGATAAAGTTAAAATTCCTGTTCACGCTGCTCAGTATTTATGTTCCGTGTCCTCTGTTTCTATAACAGAGAGAAGGAAACAACAGAGAACAGGCATCAGAGGAGAGGAACTTGTCAAGGTTCTCTAACATCATAATTTAAATATTTTTCAGGTTTAATCTTGTAGGAGGGGCAAAACCTTTTTTTACTTTAAGATAGTTGGGATTCATCAAATACAAATGAACAGATGAAGCCATCTCCATCCCTATGAAGGAAGACAGGGCTCACAGTAAATTCTGTAGAGACTTAAAAACTGGATTGTTATAACTAAAAAAAAAAAAAAATACATAGTTTCTGTTGTTGGTATTTTGAATATCCCCACAAAGGTTCATATGTTGACTGCTTGATCCTCAGACCAGGCATTAATGGGTAGAAACTTTAGGTGTGAAAACCTAGTGGCAATTATGCCTCTGGGAATATGTTCTTGAAGGGGATGTTGGGACCATGATGTGTGCCTTCTTGTCTTTATGTATTCTGTTTCCTGTCTGTCATGGTGTAAACAAGCTCCTTGGCCACCCCCCCACACACACACATACATCATGCTAGTCTGTGCTGTTACAGGCCCAGACCTGTGACAATGCAATACAACCAAGTGACTACAAGGTTACTGAGCCCTTGTCACCATTCTAAAGCCATCATCTTTTCCGTGTAGGTTGATTCTCTCAACAGTCTGTGACAACAATGGACATCTCAGTACCACAGTTAAATGTAGCAACGTTAAATGTACACTCTCACTCAAAGAAGCTACTTTGGTGAGTTCATTTGTTTTGAAAACAAAGTGTTCTGATTGTCACAGTGTATGAAAGTGGTCACCAAACTTGAGTTGCCCAAATGGAGACAGCACTTCTGAAGCTATTCAGTCAATGATACAAGGTCCACCCTTTGAAAACCACTAATCCCCAAACTACCTCAACAGATTTGTTTTTAAATCCCAAAATGGGCCAAACTTCTGGGACTAAATAAAGATATATCTATAGTATTTTGGAAGTCCAAGCTATGACTTCCTGCACATCAAATCCAAGTGCTCAATTATTTCAGTTCCACCGGTCTACAAATCTTGTATCCCGGTGACTCCTAGACCAGGCAATTTGGGATTAAGGATTAGGCAGTTAATCTAAACTCAGCAGCTTCTGAAAATTCCATCCTTTGCTTCACAGCCCCACTGGGATACAATTTTGAAGCATCACGATATATATGTCCCTACACCAATGGAGGCTGTGACGTCACCACACCAGGATGGAGGTTGTGACGTCACTAACAGAGGCTGTGATGTCCCTACACCAGGGTAGAGGTTGTGGCATCACTCCCCCAGGCTGGAGGTTGTGACATCACCATACCAGGCTGGAGGCTGTGACGTCACCATACCAGGCTGGAGGTTGTGACGTCACTACACCAGGCTGGATGCTGTGACATCACTATCTCAGGACGGGGCTGTCCATGACACCATGCCACAATGGAGGCTGTGTCACTATGACCTTCTCTTTGTCACTGGGGCTTTGAACCACTCAGGTGCTTCCATTTCAGCAGCTGCTCCTCAGTTCTTTACTGAGCACAGATGACCACACAGCCTCTTTCCTCTTCTCTTGTCCGTCTTTAAGGGCTCTGACTCAGTTCTCAACCAGCTGAAAGGTCCTAAGAGAATTAATTCTTAAATCTTACGTACGCAAGAAGGAAAACTCAAGCACGGAATGAAAACCTCTCACGTAGGAGCCAAGCGTGGTCAGGTGAGACAAAGCAGAGACTTCTATGAGGAGGAATCAATACAGCTCGTGCAGGAAAGTGAAAATCATCAAGACATATAATCCACAGTGACTCTGGACACAACATCACAGTTCCTCAACACCACAAACAGTACAGTGTGCAGTTAAGAGATGATAGGTTTATCAGCTTTTGTAGGCAGGCCGGAATTCACATATCACTGTGACCCACATTCTCTGTCACATCAGCCTATCGCTTTTGTTTTATCACATAATCTCCTACATGGAAAGAATAGATAAGAAGCAGCCCCCTTGTATCTATTTTTTGGATTTGCCCTGGCTACACTCAAATTTGTGCCCTGGAACACATTTCTTCTCACTTTATGGAAACTTGCGTTTCCAAAACTGAAAAGGGTAATAAATTGTTATGAGGATTCAATCTGAGATTTATACTTGGGATCATCATAAGGTCAAATTGGCTCTACATGGAAGTTGGCATCTATCCATATAGTACTTAGCTAACGTTGCTGAAGCCCAACCTGAGGCTAAGAATGGAAGAGACTGGCCAAACTGGCCAAAATTCAGTAAAATGGCTATGACCCCTGATAGTCTAAAACTTTTCTAATTCTTTTTCTTTATCTTGGTTGAAATTAAGTACCACATGTATCTGTGGGCGAAGTAAAAACATAAGGAAGCAAAGTGACAAAGAGAAAGGCTGGCAGCTTTGCTCTCCCCTTGTCTTGCAAACATCCTTATGTTTCCTTTTTTTTTCACACTTAAATTTCAGGGGCCAATTAAGAGTGGAAGCGAATTCTGATAGACTGAATACTTTCACAATTAGTCCAATACACACCTCTAAGACCGAAGCCAAACCGATCAGCTAAGGTAACAAACGGGGAGATTTTTCAAAAACGCCCTCATGAAACACATTCATCATAAAACCCTTGCATAAACAGGTTCTACTGCTCTTACAGACATGTTAGGCTACATATTTTCTCTCAAGTCATGTGCAAAAAATAATTTTACCTATTATCATAATGTTGGCATATCTGCATACTTGCACAACCTCTTTATTTGTGAATGTGTAACACTTTAGCATTTATTTATAGTATGTGCTCCAGAGTTAGTCAAACAAATTTTGAGCTAATATACAATTTTAATAAGTGGAGGCAGGAAGGTGGCGTACAAGATACAATCTTGTAAGCTACCATATATTTAAGACAAATATTCAGTTAGCATTGGTAAGGAATATAAATTAGATTCTAGAGGCCTGGACACCTATATTAAAAATGATGAATTCTATAATTATTACATATAAGGGTAAAATATGAATCTCATGAGAAAATCAAATCCTTTTGTGTAAAGATTTTCAGGAGCAGTTTATTATATAGGTCTCTGAGAAAATAACCACTTTGGATAAGCATTATCTTTAAACATATTTTTAAAAAATTGCCTGTATATGGCAGTTCTGTTGAATTTGTCCACATTGGGTCTCATGGTCTAAGTTGATGAGGATGACTGACAAGGTCTTTTCCTCAAAAGGGCACCAGATCTCATTACAGATGGTTGTGAGCCACCATGTGGTTGCTGGGAGTTGAACTCAGGACCTTTGCAAGAGCAGGCAGTGCTCTTAACTGCAGAGCCATCTCTGTGAAAATGGTGATTTACATATGACCTTTCTTAATAATCATGAATATGAGGGGGAAAAGCTCAATGAAGGGTTTTTTAGTGCTTACAGATCACTAAATAATTTTTGATCATCCATCTTTTATGAGTTAGAACTCTGGGCAACTGAATCTCTTTCTTTATGGTCTAAGTAGCCACAAGTCTCTACTGTGATGAAACAACAGAAAGATCGAAACAACAGAAAGATCCAAACAACACTATACACATTAATCCTTCACATCCATGCTGTATATAAAATCAGTAGTATAATTTTTTAGTGACTTTCTTAGGGTTTCTATTGCTGTGAAGAGACCATGACCAGGGAAACTCTTATAATGGAAGCCATTTAATTGGGTTGTTCACAGTTCAGAAGGTCAGTCCATTATCATCATGGTGGGACATGGTGGTATGCAGGCAGACATGGTACTGGAGAGGTGACTGAGAGTCCTACATATCGCAGGCAATAGGAAGTAAACTGTCTCACTGGGTATGGCTTGAGCATATGAGACCTCAAAGCCCACCTCCATGGTAAGATACTTCCTCAAACAAACCACACCTGCTCCAACAAGACCATACTTCCCAATAGTGCTATTTCCTTTGGGAGCCATTTTCTTTCACTACTACTGGGTCTATCTTATTTTTGAGCAATATACGCTTTTATTTTCTAAAATGTAACCATAAATGATTAATGTATTGGATAGTTTAAAAAAATTAAGTTCATCTTTGCAATTTTGTTGCACTCAAATCTACCCACAAGAGTCTATCAAAGTTTTCTTCTCTTTCCCTCCCTCCCTCCCTCCCTCCCTCCCTCCCTCCCTCCCTCATTGTATGAAAAGAACTTAACTGACCTGAGTTAGGAAGTTTTTTTTTAAAGTAACTCTGCTATTAAGCACCTTGTTATAAACAAAAACAATACATACAGAGGTGAAAAGCACAGTTTGAAACTTAAAGGAGATGCTATTTACAGTTATGAAAAATGCCCCAGAGCACACACCAAACTTTCCTTTCTCCATTGCCATGAAGAGCTGTTATGTTTTTTGTTTTTTTTTTTCTGGAGTAGAATCTCAACCTATTAACTTGGTTCTGTCACTTAACAAAAGGCATGCCTTTCTCTTGAATTAATAGCACTCCATAAAACATAAATGTATAACAAGAAATGTGGTTGAACCCTGATAGATGATCTATAAATTTGATTAAATATATAAAGGTTAAATTTATCCATCAAGTCAGCCTCTTCTTCTGTTTTTGTTATTTGGTTGAAAGGATTTGCCCCTTCATTAGTTTCGTAGGCAAGAATTCTCAGCGTCCCCATTGACAGGTATGCTCCATCACTCAAAAGTCCTATGACGTCACTTCTTGGCAGCACCATTTCTACCCAGCTGTCCCTTCCTTTTTCTACTGCAGCCTTTTGGTCTTCACACTTGGCTTCTCCCGGGAACCCCACACTGTCCTAATTCCTGAATTTTCCTCTGCTCAAAATCTTCTAGTAACTTTTCACTTCCTTGGCATGGATTTTTCTGAATTCCCTGCTTTCTATGCTCTTCTAGTAGTAGATAGTGGTAGTCTATATCCAACAAGCCAGAGTCTCGGATTTTAGAACCTGCAGCCTGGACGGTGTCCGGAGAAGAAAAAATAGTTTAAGTTTGTATTTTCCTGCTAGAGATCCACCAAGCTTTAGTAACATTTCAAGGCATGCAATACTTTTCCAAATCCATCTCTATTGGATAACAGGCTGATGCCAGAAGCCATATCAGCAGTTTTCTTTGGAGACCAAGAAGAGGAAAAACAACAACAAACATTGCCCTTTTTATGTTTTTCCATGTTCCATAGCCAAAATTATTGTCTTCAGTTTAGTCTCAGTTAGTCATTGTAAAGAAAGTCTTCAGACTTAACAAATGTTCACTAGGGTCTCTCTTCTCCCTCCCCCCTCCTCCCCCCTCCCCCCGCCACCATGCACGACTTCCTGCAACAATGTCTACTAGGTGTCATTTACATGGTAAAATGCAAGGGGGCATTCAGGCAGTGTGTCTGGGCTCACAGGAGGACACCTAACACCTGTCTTGGTAACTGTTGCACACAGGACAGCTGTTAGTAAACAAAAGACACTTGGAAGAGAAGGCTGCCTTCTACCTCTGCTTTCTCAGTAAGGTGTGTCCCGGTGAGGAAAACATTGTTTCTGGAAAACTGTAAATCATGTGAAACTTAAAACTGATTAGAGGAGGTTAATTATGGAGCCAGGATCTCGGCCTCAATTTCCCCCATCAACATCATGTTTCTTCTCTATTATTTGTCAAGAACAGATCTGGCTGTCAGGACCTCGGGAAGGTCACAGGAAAGCGACTTAGTAACCTGGAAGAGGACGAGATTACAGTAGTGGCCTTGTCTGACTCCTTAGGAGAGAAAAGCTGGCAACTGCCTTGAAACCCTTGGCCTTCTGTCATTCCCACACTGCTGAAGCTAAGTGAGGGAATTGAGTGTGCCTCCTACCCCTCACCCCCACTATGAGGTTGTTTGCTTGTTCTTGCCCAATCAGGAGCACCCTGGCTAAAGACATCCTCCCGAATGTAAGAGCTGTCAGTCAAAGGCTGCTCCTGCTAAGTGAGCATTTGCATACGGAGCAGAAACACAAAACCTTGCGTTATTTGCTTCTTCCTGCAGTTGCTGTCTTCTTGGCACGGGGCACCTTACCTCCTTATATGAGTTTTAGACCTTGGCACATCGCTAGGGTAGCGGCCTTCCAATTCTCTCACTTCTTGCTTGCCAACAGGAAATACCATGCATCTTTCCGGTGCACTAATTGACACGGAGATGCCAAGGTGTACGGACGGCTGCATTTCCTACTGCAGAAAATGCTCTCCTCAGGAAAGACTTTTCACACTGAGTTGGCATGAGCCTGCTTTGCATTCTCCCTGTGTCTTGGTGCAGAAAGAGCTATTAGGTCATCCTAAGCCTAAGTTGGATCTTTGAATTACTTACCTATACAATTTTTATAGGTATTGGGGGGGGGGAGGCAGGAGATTCTTTTAGATTTTTACAAATAGTAAATTTGAGACTGTCTCTAAAGGAAAACTGTGAAGTGAAATGGGATTTAACCTGGCAGTGAGTACATACCTGCAAGCAACTTATGTACATAAAATAATGAGGGCATATATTCATATACAAATATTCATTATATTTAATTCTGAGAATTATTGCTTCTTTTTACTCAGATCCAATAGAGACTGTATCAGCGGTCCAGAATCTAGATTAGTGGCCAAGACTTGTGCTGGACATATACCAGTCATTAATAAATGGTGGGTTAATCATGAAAGCAAGTGAACAAACTGACCCAGTAGACCATACAGAGGAGGCCACGACAGCCTCTAACTCCGTCATACGTCTAAAGTTAGAATGAAAAAGTTCAGGGTTGGAAACAGCCTGGGGCAGGTCTTTGAGAAGCCCTGTAAAAGAGGATGTGGTTATCCCAGGAGATGGTGGCTTCATATATGGTGCTGCTTCTGAAGTCCTTCAGGAAGGATGAGCTCTGGAGGAGATGACTGTGGTATTGGCCATCCTACTCACTCTGTG
>NC_022032.1:8552496-8568523 GCF_000317375.1 Microtus ochrogaster
GTGTGTGTGTGTGTGTGTGTACCTTAGTCTTTAACAAAAGAGTTTAAAAAATAAAACAAACAAATAAAAATACAATATCATATATCATATATCCTGGGTGTATAATGAGTCATACCATGCAGATTTGTAGAAATATACTCTGATGTCCACATAGCAATGGCCTTGCTAAACGATAATTATTTTGTATGTTTAGAACACATTCCCTTGATTAAGCAAGGACTTGTGGTACATGCAATTCCAAAAGTACTCTCACTAAACAATATAGTTACTAACTTTCACTTCTGAACTTTGAACAATCTTTTCTTCTCCTTTCCCTGTCCCCACTTCTCTCTCGCCCTGTGTAAGACACGGATCCACTGATCCTAAAGCACACATGTGCAAATACATACATGCATTCCAGTTTATTCTTTCCATGATGTCTCAAGCAATGTGAAGAAATGATCACATACATGCTAATTTCCATGCTAATCGGCACGTAAACTTTTCAGGATAATTTCATTGTGTGCAGTGGAAACGAAAAACTAGGCAGAGAAGACGGACGGACGCTAAGAGACATCACCGCTAATGTCTGACTGACACTGAAATACTCGGTTCTAGGAATTCTGCTCGTGAATGTCGCTGACAACTTGTCCAGCTGTGCAATAGCAGCTGGGCTGGCTAATTCACACCCGTTCCTCGCCTCCCAACAGTTCTCAGGGTGAAAGAGATGGCCTCACCGCTCCGGTTCACTGCTCCTCGTTTTTTTTCCTTTTTTTTTTTTTTTTTTTTTTTTTTGCTACCCGGAGGTGGTGCTCAGCCATGCTGTGGTTGCCTGAGCCTGCTTGTTCCTGAGAAGCAAGGCCGGAAACAAGAGGAAAGGGGCCAGGCATGCATTCTGCTGATGGATTTGCGCTTAGTCACCCTTGGGGAAGGATGCTAATGACTCAGGGTGCTTTGGCAGTCTAGCCTTTACTTATGTGAGAAGCGAGATCACTGCCCCTCCAGCCCCATGGGAAGAAACTCAGAAAGAAAAGGAGCAAAGGGGAAGTGTTTGATTTTTATCCATCAAGGCTCAAAACCTGGCACTTCTCAGTTGCTTTAGTAACTTGCCTCCACCGGTTCCCGCCTCCTGGGTACGTGGATACTGATGCAACGAAAACAGATATACACATTTCTCTTAAAATAAGCCATGGAAAGTATTATGCAATTTCTAAACACACAAAATACCACATAGTGTATTTTCTTCATTTGACTGGAGTTCCTGCGTTTTCAATAGGATGGGTGCACTCACGACAAAAGAATGTGTATAATGCAATCAATGCTACCAATGTGTTCTCCTTTGGTGCACAAATGAACCATGTACTTCTGTACAGTTTGGAACATGCTAGAAGGCTCCTGAGTGTGTTCCCCAGGCCTTGCTCCTGGAATCACAACGCTATGCAAGAAACAACCCTCGGGTTGTAACTTGCAGGCTGCGTGTCATTTATTCAAACAATTCAGTTCATGAGAAATCCAGAAAAATAGGAGGAAAGAAATAATGAGACATGACAGAAATCCCCACAAGTATATGCCAGAGGCTTTCGGCAGGGTCTTATTTTCTCAAACAAGCAAACAAACAAAGGGGCCAGGGAAGTCTGAGCTGCTGGGTGTTAGTCACAGGGCATGTTAGATGTCTCTGCTAAGGTACAAGGAGACAAATGTTGTTCTACATTTATGAAGTGAAAACAGCTGAACACATTGACAGCGAAGTTTTATTTCTTAAAGTCTATGATCAGATGACCAAGAAATTTAAATTACATGTAAATTTTTTCCAGTTTTCAGGCTTGCTGTTCTATCATAGTTCCATCAGCAAGAATTTAAAGTGAAATGGCAAGTCCCATCAAGACCAAACAGACAACGCTGTACAGTGAAATAGCATTTCCCATCAAGATAAAAGTTAGCCAGGAATGGAAAACACTTTTTTTCCTGGAAGGAAGGAAGGAAGGAAGGAAGGAAGGAAGGAAGGAAGGAAGGAAGGAAGGAAGGAAGGGGAAGGGAAGAGAAGAAGAAGAAGAAGAAGAAGAAGAAGAAGAAGAAGAAGAAGAAGAAGAAGAAGAAGAAGAAGAACTACTCAAAGCATTATCATGAACAATTTCATGTAACATACTAAATTTCTTTTTTAGTTAGAAATAATTGAGTCTGAAATCAATTGCTTCTAATTTTACATACTAGCTAAGTTCATATGCTAAGGGGGAAAAAGGCTCATTAAGGCAACAGAGTATCTAACATTCATTCTGAACTACAGATTGGAATAAAGAAAGTACAAACTGTTACTAGTCGTTACCCAATCACCTTTAATACTAACATTTGGAGGTTGAGGCATAGTAAGACATTGTCTGATTTGAAAGGAAAAAAATGCTTTATCTGGTTTGAGAAATATCATAGACGAGGCTGCCCAGACCCTAGGCTACTGGTGTATGGAACCGCCCTTCCTCACATGATTGGGGTCTGTGTTCACTATGAATGTTCCAGGCTCTCTACACAGGGGAAGATGCTTGACTGCCTGTGTTTCTCTGCCTTCATCTCTCTAAGGGATATGTTTACCACATGTTTTCATAAGATCGGCGTGAGCTGGTCCTCTGTAGAAAACACAGAGGCCAGGGCCTCGTGCTCTCAGCTCTCCACCAAGTTTACATTCCCAAGTTCTGCTCCCCCACCAGCAAACCCCAGGGTTCCCCGAGGATGTGGGAAAAAATGAAAAGCTGAAACCATTTGCCCTAACTGCCACCTGGTGGCCCTGTGAAACAGTTTTGGAATGCCTGGGCTGAAGAAACAAGCCGCTTCCTGCAAAGGGCAACCCTTTGTAAAGACAGGGTTCATTTCCGTTCCTTTCTGGGCAGGAAAGAGCCGAGAAGGTGGCATTTGTAGGAGGGGAGCACCACATGAGAGGGATGTATTTAAAAAGCAGGTTGCTTTGGCTGTAACGCTGGGTTGGCCACTTGCTAATGAACAGCTCTTGGAGCTTAAGGTACCAGGGTGGTTTTGCATTTCACAGAATGAAACTGCTTAGTGGTCGGGTGGCTGTCAATTCCAATGCCTCCATGGGTCACTGGCTCCCAAGCTAAGACTCAATTTTAAAGGCTACTTTTTAGGGCTGGGAAAAAAAAAAAAAAAAACACCTTATTGTGCCACAGTGCTTCAGGGATCTACGGTGATTTGCATTGTGACCTCAGTATGGTTTTAAAAGACATACGTGGCACTTTGCAGATATTTGATAGCTCTAAATAAATAATTTTGTTCTCATTTTACTTCTGAGGCTCTGTAAGTGTGGAATATTGCAGGTTCCTTGTAAACAGCCACTGTTTACATAAGAATGAAAACCCACACTATCAGACCCTGCTATGGGGTTCCTGACATGGAACTGTATCATCGAGCTGTTTATTTCAAGCTCTCCTCCACGAGTGCTTATTTGTCTAGAGAGACCAATGACAGATTCCAAATATTTGCCCTGTCATGGCTCTAATTGCATAGTCTTTTGTGGACTCTGATTATTTTTCAATTTAATATCCAGGTGGTTTAGGCAAATGAGATCATAGACAGAACACATACCCGGGTGTAACTTGAAATGGGGAGCGGATTGACCAGCCTTCCTCCACGCCCGACCGCCCACAGAAAGATCATTTGAGTTTCAGGTAGTTTTAAGCAAAGAGAGCTTAATTTCCTTAGACATGTAGTCTGTGAAGCCCAGGAGAAGATACTCTGACTGAGGCTGTGTTCTTAGGAAGGATGGCAGCCGACTGTACAAACACCTCCCACCTCTGCAATCGCGCAGAAACAACAAACTCCACAAATTCTCCCTTGCAGATATTCTGTCGTTTGTGAGATCCTGTGATGTCGAGGCCATTTCAGGTTTGTTAAAAAGACTAGACATCATTTTGGCAGATCTTTCGCCAGTGCCTGTTCAGATTTTATTCTTTGTTTATTCTGTTGTTCCTTTTCTCTGGTCTTAGACCCACCCAGATAATCCCGCACTGGGAAGGAACGGGGGATTCTGTATTTTCATGATGTCAGTTTCCAGGCCCAGAGCTTTTCACAGAGGTGAGACTTTAGGACTGGTGAGAGGAACACAAAGCAGCGTTCAGATTCCTACTGATTCCCTTTGCCAGTGTGGCTGTGCCCTGTCCTTCTGTCTCTCCTGCTCTGTGGAGCATGGCCCTCGATCATGGCAAGCTGTCGCTTCTCTGCCCAACTGCTCTGGCTGCTAGGAAGGCAACATTTTCCTTGTCCTTGGAACCCTTTAACTCCTTTCCTTTTTCTCAAGACTTCCCCGGACCTACAGCCTCTATGATGTGCAGTCACTAGAGGGCAACCTGATCACACACAGCTGACAAGGGTGAGGCCAACCAAGCCAGATCACCGCTAAGAGGATGCAAAAATACGCAACAAGGGATAAGATGTGTATCACTGTTTAGCAAAAAACTGTTCATTTATACTGGCCTTTTAGCCCTATCAACATCCGAAGTGATAACTTAAATATTATCATCTATTTTCAAACACACACACACACAGAATCCAAGGTTCAGAGAGGCGAATTGACTCACACAAGGTACAAGGTCACAGAAACCACAAATTATACTTTTTCACTGAACAGCATGCGGCACAAGATGTTAAAATCTTAAGTTTCTAGGTTTCAAGATTCAAATCTAACCACAGCAAAGCATTATTTTTTTGTCATAGGGTTGAGAGAAGCCGGGTTTTTGTGTTATTAAAGTCCACAGCACTAGACTAAGTTGCCTGTTATTTAAACACTTAAAAAGTATCTTCCTGCGTAGTCAGAAATTACACCACTCTTTCTGTAATTCCCAGGGATTTCTTAGTTATTCTTGGTGTTACCTTAATATGATTTCTTCTGCAAAAATGAACCCCTTCTCCTATCTATATAATAGATCTATCTATTTGACATTTAAAGTAAAGAAAAGCAAAAAAGATGGTCTCCTGCTACCAAAATACCCTGTCCATGGGGAGAAAGCCCTGGATTTTCAATGTGTTTGGATGGGTTATAGGCAGCTGTTGTCAGGGCAGCAACATTGCTTGTTTTCTGTGCTTTGCCATCAGCCAATGGAAATAGAATCTGTAACAAGCAGGACTTGGGGACATTCTCTTGAGCCAGCCGTTTGTGCCTGCATCCTCAGTTTGTACCAGGTGGGCTTCTTCCAGTGGTAGCACCCAGCATCTGGCAATGGCAAATGGGAATCCTGCTTTCGGGGAGTCTGAAAATTTCCAGACCAAGTGTGATGGCTGATTAGGAAGGAGCGAAGAAACTAGAACGTCCATAGCTAATGGCACAATTAAAGGCCCGGAAAGACAGCCGCTGGGCCGACAGCTGGAATAGACAGAAAGAACATGGACTTGCCCCAGATGTGCAGTGGGGGTGGGAGTGGGGGGACAGCACAGAGAGGAGGACTTATCCTGGGTCAGGGTGTCTATCTTTTCATCTTTAAAGAGTTAAATATTTCAAAGATCCATTTGTAAATTAAGCCAAGAACATGTAGGAAAATTAACCCAGTGATATGGGATGTTATAAGCCCCAATTGCTCTTCCCACTGTAACTTTGGGGAGGTGGAAGAAACGAGGTAAATCTAGAGACAGGGTTGGAAACATAGCTTTATGAGACAGTGTTTTGGTGTCCGTTATTTTATTTTTTTAAATCTTTTTCTTTAAAAAAAAACAACAGTTTTAAGTGAGCATGTTGGAGTCATGTGACATATGGGTGATGAAGTCCAGAAAATTTTATGTGGCAACTGCTACCCACACGTGCTAAAGAAAGAATACAGATGGATATGCACATTTTCTCGCTTGTGGCCTGGGAGGTGTATGTGTATGTGTGTGTGTGTGTGTGTGTGTGTGTGTGTGCTGTTTCTAAACAGACACACTAGCTTAATTGTGAAAGAAATGCATAAGGATTAGGGAAAAAGAGGGAATGTATTTTGGTGATAAAGACTTGAATGACAGAATGGAGAGAGTGACAAATATGAGAACACAAACCTTTACACACAAATAGCACATTAACTATAGGACGAGAACAAATTAAAGTGTACATTTAATTTTTAGCTGTTAGGCCATCTAAAGAAATATAACATGGTTTTCCCTAGGAATGCCAACGAAGATTAATGTTCATTTTTAAAGGACAACAGCACATAGGGATGTCCAGTAAATATCTACGTCCTGCTGTATAGTCTACAACCACAACACTCCTTTTTGACCAACGAAAACAAGATGAGGTAAATGTATTGCCTAAAATTCCACTGTTTTACAGTGATATACTGCCTGGAAACAGCCTGCCCACAAAGCTGTAATTAATTATCTACAACCTGTGAATGAGACACAATCGCCAAGCAGACCCCTTTGTAGTTAAGGGCTCCACCCTACTGTTACTGAGTCTTGTTTTCTTTTCTTTTGGTTTCCTTAATTATTGCTAAGATTCTGAGCATGTGAGCTAAAACACACACAGGGCAGCACAATCTTCAAAGGCGGCTTTCTGTCCCTGTTTTCCGTGATCGTACAGAGTTAGCCCTGCTTATCAGTCAGGCAAGTACAGGGTCCCGTTTCTCCTCTGTGCATCAAGCATCTATGCCTGTGGATGACGGAGCGCTCGCCCTCTGAGCATCTCACATCTTTAGACCCTCATATAAATAACAATTACAACTCCTTTGAAATTTCCCTTCCAGTTTTCTGCAGAGGCAACAACACAGCCACAGCATATAGATAAAAAAGATTCTTTACCTTTATTTTTTAAAGTGGTTAAAAAAATCATTTCGTATCTTTTTTTCTCATGCATCCACAGAGAGGAGGTTAAAACTCCGTAGGAGGGTCGACTGCCGCGTTGCCACTGTGGCCCGGGCTCCGTTTACAGATGAAGCCAACAATAACAAAAAACACGATTTGAGAATCTGTTCGAAACCGTGCTTTGTGGACTATGATGAATGGCATGTTGCCTTGGTAATTTCTTTCTGGTCAAAAGCCTCAGGTTCCCAGCAGCAGAGCCCACCATGATTGGCTCCACCCGAGGGACGCGGATCTCGGGATTCCCTCCTAGCTAACAGCAGTGACATCACCGCCACTCCTGAGCCGCGCTGGGCTGGCGCCGGAGGAGCGCCGGCAGGGGCGTGGCTGGGGTTTCCAGGGAAACACTGCAGCAGATGGCTAGCCCTGGGAGTCACAGCGACACATCTGCAGCGCGGCTGGTGGGGAGGATATTTTTGGAAAATCTCTGCTCTCCGAGGTCCGGCTAGTTCTGATATCTTCACCCTCATGCCTTTCCACCAACGGCTTATTTCTTGCCGAGTTCTTTTATTTCTGGAAACGAAGCTTTCTATTTTTACTGCAGGAGCGAAGTCAGAAGGTTCCCAAGCTACCAGCCAATGTTAAACTTCCATATGCCCCAGTTTCCTTTCTAATTCACCGGCCCCTCCTCACTAGTTACATTATGCAGACTGTCAAGGTGACGCACGGAATACAAGGGCAAATGTTGCTAAGGTAACAGGATTGAAAACCTGTCTGCGGAAGCAGATGCGTTCTAACCTGGGGTTTCCCTCATTTACATTTTAAGACTCCCGGGTTGCAGCCTCCAAATAAACCTAGTCCTTCTAGCAAGTATAGGACGCATTTAAAAGTAGTGATTGCTACCTGGGGGGTCAGTGGGCAGCTCGCACCACTGTGAACTGAAATAAATGCAGGGAAAACACTAGGTATGAATTATTTCCTGCTCCTTGGTGGAAGAGCCGCCCCCCCCCTTCCCATTTTAAATCCGTGAGGAATTCCCTTTATTCTGTTCTTGCAGAATTGCCCTTGACAGCATTTTCCAAGGTTAAACTTTGCTTCCCTCCTATTTCCTGGTGACTTAGGACGCCCCACTTGGACGTTCCCAACAAAGGAGATCAAGGGTGGTGAAGCCAGTCTGAAGCTGGAGGAAAACAGTGCCCGAGGATAAGAAAACCTCAGGAATGTTGATATCAGCAAAGAATGAAACAAACAGGGTTTCCAAGATGCCCGTTCACGCCCAGAAGTGACTTGAACAAAACAACTCCATAGGATTTGATCCCTGAACGTGATGCGAACCAGATGTAATTCCAATAAGCAACAATAACCAGGCAGGGGAAAGTGCATGAGAGAGAGAGAGAGAGAGAGAGAGAGAGAGAGAGAGAGAGAGGCATTGTACCACATTTCTTCCAAATGAAACAGATTTGAGACATTTCATAGTGTGTCAAGCCAATCTTAAAAGGGTTCTACATGAACTCAGGCATGCACGGACAGAAAAACGGCAACATATACAACAGCAGATTCCTAGTGGACTTTAGCAAATAGGGGCAGCAAATTGGACAACGGGAGGCTGAAGGGGGAAGGCAGCAGAGAAATGAAAGCCTTTGGGCAGTGGGGTCTAAATTCTTGCTGGTGGGTTTCCACAGATTTGGAACTGACTTTGTTAATGGGGTTTCCCTTTAGTCTAAAAACCTAGGTGCATATCTCCTCTTCATTTTTTATTGAGCCAAAGTTGAATAAAGCTCATCATGTGGAAATGAGGGCGGAGAGACATGGGAATGGCATTATCCCCACGAGTAATAGTTTCTGAACTATGTGATGGTGGACACAAAACTCAAGGTTTTTGCTGAATGATTAACTCTGGTGAATTTCTGTGCCTTGACCAGAATGCTCATACACAATATTCGGAACCTTGACTTCTATGAGATCACCCAAATTTTAGTGGATGCTTGAAAATCATGCTTTTGATTATTTAAGAAGAAAAGGCTGTATATATGTTCACCCACACTGCCAAGTCTTAATAAGTTATAGTCTAACACCACCAGCATAAAGTCTAGAAGAAAATATAGGCAAAATGAGAAGTTCCTCAAAAGGAAGTGGTTGTTTACAGGGCTTGAATTTTGATTCTGAGTAAAAACTTTGAACACTGACAGGTCTTGCTTCTCTTCTCTGGAATAACTGAGGGATCATGATTGAGTTAGTTCCCATAAGGGTGAGGTTCATTCTTCCTTTTCCAGCCCTGAGCTTCTTGATATATAACATGAAGAAGTGCCTCAGGAGAGGCGAACATTTGAAGGACTGAAGACATCCCTTGGATAAGGATGCACCTGCTTCTACAGAGGCCAGGCAAGGAAAAAGCACATCCCAAAGCCAGTTCTCACGGACCACACAGAAGCTGGAGCCTTTTCTCCATCTTAGGTGGATAAGATGGTTTGGATCTCAAATATTCCCCCAAAGGAACATGTGTTAAAGGCTTAGACCTCAGTATGGTGATATTAGGTGATTGTTCATTGTAGTTAGTGGCCCACTTGTAAGCCATGGAACAAAAATAGGGGACCACGGTACAAGCGGCTATTTATACCAGCCTGACTTGGTGAGCTCTGGGTACAATGAGAGATTCTGACTCAATACGCAAGACAGAAAGTGACTAGGGAAGGCAGCCGATGTCACTCTCTAGCTTTAACAGTCATGTTCACACACGTGCATGCCCATGTGACCACACATGGGAATAGGCACACACACATGTATGCACACCACACACATGAATATGCACATGCAAAAGACACAAACCAAGATGTTGGTGTTGGATTTGGTGTAGCACTGGCACAGGGTTCATATTGGTTTTCATTTGTCTATGGGGGATTCAGTCTGGAGCCTGGAACATACCAGGAATAGTCTGGAATTTGCACTTAGCATGCTCAGGGTTTGCTGCCTGTTTTGTCTCATGGTGTGCTTCCATACCTGTAGAGTGTTGTCTAACACATGGAAGACATTCAGGAAATACCTCCAAATTGGGAAGTTGATTTAAAAAAAAAATGAATCAAAGCATTTTGTAAAAAAACAAAAAACAAAAAAACCATGGGTATGTTTTTGGCCCAGGAATTTTCTTGGTTATGGATAAATGCTCTCTTTATCCACCTGTGTGTTTTTTTTACATGAGTGACTTCAAATTAATAACGTTTTTACTTTATTTTTGTTTAGAAAAGAAGTATAAGACAATCCATAAAATTTAGGAATAGCAGTATCGATTCAATTCTCAAAGTAGATAAAAGGAAGAGGATGTTAGCAAGAATTAGCTCTAGGCTTAGGAAAGCTCCCAGCCTTCTGCTGGCTCCTTAACAGGATGGGGAACACTGTCAGTGGTGGGGTGACTAATGACCCAAGTGGCTTTTGTTTCTGCCTCTGCAGTAGAATTTCCCGAGGATTTCAGCCCCTTCTTTCTTTAAACTTTATTTCTATTTTATGTACATTGGTGTTTTGTCATGGGTGTTGGGTCCCCTGAAACTGGAGTTACCAGACAGTTGTGAGCTGCCATATGGGTGTTGGGAATTGAACCCAGGTCCCCTGGAAGAGCAATCAGTGCTCTTAATCAGAGCCATCCCTGCAGTCCCTTCAGCCCTTTCTAAAACAATGGACTCAGAATCTAAATGCTTTGCAGTTCTTTCAATTAAAATGTTCTAACTATTTTAAATGAAATGGAACCATGACCTAATTATACTTATTCAACTAATAAAATGGGTTCTAAACTGGAAATATTACTTAATATTCCTCAAAGAGAAAGAACCATTACCTTATGTATAATAAAACAGTAATGTAATTATATTCCATTAGTAATTCATGGCATAATATATATTTCATGTATAATATAAAACACTGCCGGTTTCTATGGAAATGTAAACCACCTTTTATAATGTAATATAATAATTATCATAATACCAAATATCAGAAGATAACCAAGAGTTAGTTTAAGATGGTCATGTTTATATGAGCCTGATTCCAAGTAGAGGAGTTTGTTTAACTGGATGTTTAAGATTCTGATGGGCACAGAGCCACTGATGTTATTCCCTGAGTGACAGACTAATAATTGTAATACTGTTATGTCATATACAGCTGTGTGTCAGTCTACTGCATAATCTATTCTGTGGTATTCTAGGAAGTATCATTCAAGCAAAGTAGCAGTCTGTTCTTGGATCCTTTAGACCACCTATGAGCTAGCGATACATGTAGGGCGTCCTCTGGTTAAGGGTGCTGACCAAAGGCAAACATCCTGCCCTATACTGCCGTGAGATTTTGATCAAGGCCCTCTACTTCTGAGACAAACTGCCCACACATATGAGATCACACCAGCTTCTTCACAAGGCTTATATAATGTGCGTAAAACATGCTGTGTGCTCTCTGGCACCTGGTGGATGCTCAGAGGTGCTGTAGTGTGTGGGTCTCCAGGCCTTTCTCGATACAGCCACAGAGCGCCTAGTCAGAATCAGTGCAGTCCATGCCAACTGTTGGTATGGCTGAGTAACGTTCGGCATTATAGCAAGACCTTCACGATGCAACCTTCTTAACCAGGACCACATATGGCTCTTTTTGCCGAGTTTTATAAGACAAGTGTTCTTAAAAAAAAAAAAAGTCTGGTGAAAAGTGGCCTTATACAATATATGAAAGCTGATTCCCAAGTGAAGATTTCCAGATTTATTAAAAATCCAGTTAAACACAAGCTTCAGACAGGCAACAAATATGCACTTTAGTGTAAGTAAGTGTTGGCCACAATTAAGATAAAATTATTTATTGTTTATATGAAATTCTAATTCGGTTGTCTTCTATTCTATCTTAAGGGAAGCACTTTCCATTAAGAAAACAACAACAGGAAAAACCATTCGACCGTGAAGCCCTAAAAGCAGAGAGCTGTGTTTGGTAAAATCGAAAGATTGCCATGATGTCTCCTGTCCCTTCCTACCTTTTGTTCGGCTGTGTAGAGCATCTTAATCCCTCCCTCATGAGAGGACTCCTAGCGTGCATTTCCTGTCTGGTGATCACAGACAGGAAGCACTCAGCAGGGGTCTAGTTTGTGTTGTTTAATTATTAAACTCAGTAGTTGATTTTATATTTTTAAGTTATTTATAAAAATTGGTAGAAAGACATAAAATTTTATGGGAATTAAATGGCTTCTTTCACAGCATGTTTTTAATACTACATAATAGGCATGCAACCCTAATTATGGGTTTCAAGTTCACTCTGAAAATTGTGCTTGAAGATAAATCTCTGCCCAAATCAGAGGTGGAACATGGGCCCCGAGTTTGTCCCCTTTGGTCTAAGGGCTTAGATGAAGAAATTTAAGAAGAGATCCAGGGAGAGTTCCACCTTACCCTCAGTGCCTGAAAGGCGGTGTTCATCTTGAGAAAGGGCCTCTTTCCCTTGTCTTCTAGGAGAAACCCGAGCAGAGCCTATGTGGCAGCCTGGGCACATTGCTGGCAGCAGAGGAGGTGATGCCCATCCCAGCCATGTGCCTTTTGCTACCGTACATTTTCCTCCTATCAGCTGCCCAGTAGAAACCCACAGCTCATCTCCTCTCTCATGTCTCTTCTTTAGGACATCGTTGTGCCTTTGCTGGGATGATGAGGACAACACTGTGTCCCTCAGCTTCAAGGGTTCCCCTGGGTAAACCCAGAACATGCGTGGACTAATTGTTTTTCCCTTAGTTTTTCCGTCTCTTTCACTTCTGTGTGTCTGTCCCCAGTGATGTATCCTACAATGACAACAGAAAATAGAATACTCCCCCTTATCTTATAGTTTTAAACTCCTTATTTGACGTACTTAACAATCAAGAGTATAATTCGTTGCTGATAGTGCTACCCCATGGCATGACACTTTGCCTTGGAACCCCATGAGGTAAGAATTGCCTTAAGGCTAGATAGAAAACCTTACTAAACAGGCAGAAGAGACACAGATCTATCCCTTCATGTTACCTCCCTATGGCACCACTCTCAGGTAGTTTTATGACCAGTCCAAAACTTGTAAGACCAGCTAATAACTTCAGCTTTCAAACTACTTCAAAGTTTAGAATACAATGGTTTCCAGTCTACAAATCACAATCCCAGAGAACCTAGATAACAATGAGGACCCTAAGAGAGACATACATGAATCTAATCTACATGGGAAGTAGTAAAAGACAAAATCTCCTGAGTAAATTGGGAGCATGGTGACTATGGGAGAGGGTAGAAGGGGAGCAGAGAGACAGGGAGAGGAGCTGAGAAAAATGTAGAGCTCAGTAAAATCAATTAAAAAAAGAATATAATGGTTTCAAGGTTTCATTAAAGTCGCTTGAAATCTTTATATTCTAAAATGATAATATCTTTAAAAATATTTTAAAATAATTTTTAAAAAAAGTCCGTATTTCAAAAATACATGTGATCCTTTGGAGGACTCCAGGAATGTCACTTCATAAAATGTCAATTTTTGCTCTGGCAATAGCCCACAGTGAGGATGTAGGTAAAACTCATTTCAGGCAATAATTCATAACTAGTTAAAAATTTATGGCCAGTATTCACTGATGCTGTTCAGTTCTGTAGCTCCCAATCACATGTGGCTATGTAGCTTTATAATTAATTAGAGGTTTATTTCTTGAGTCACTTCAGTCCTATTTTAAGCTTTATTTGACAGTGCTTTTGGTATCACTCTACAATCAGATTCAAATTATAGAATTGTAAAAGTTTAATATAAGTCAGCTTTATTGAGTCTTTCTAAAATATCCGTTACTATTTAAACTTTTCATATTTATTATCTTAATTATTCTTCTTAAAGTATAAGATACTAAGTATCATCATCTTTCCCATTTCATGCCTGTGCAATCAGAGGGACAATCAGAAACAGGTAACGAATCAAACTTGGCATAATTTTTAAGGGATTCTGTCAAGGACAGAAATCTAGGAAACCTGGCTCAGGAAACAAGGTTTTAACTGTGAAAATGCAGAGTATCTTCCTGCTAGTGTCAAATGAAGGCAGACAAGATAAAATGCTGTTAGAGCAAATAACTAGTCACTAGGGAAAAGTTACCTTAGATATGCACATTGTTTAAAAGGCACAGTCTTAAATACATGAAATGAAAGCTACAGTTGAGAAAATCAAACATACAAAAGTGTTAGGATAATGTAGCATCTGAGCACTTGGAGTCAGGAAAGGGGAGCGGTTCCTAAGCAAAACCAATAAGTCAGAACCTAAAAGAGAAGCCTTGCAATGGTGACTGTGCACAATAAAACCTGCTGTGAAAAAGGAAAACCATGTAAGCAGGGCTGAAGATCAGTAATATGACAGAGGAAAGTATTTGAAGATTTAATGTTAATACCTATGAATAGGCCACAGAAATCTGTTAGCAAAAGACAAACAACTTAGTAAAAAATAAGAGAAGGATGTAGACTGAAAAGAAATTTGGAGAAATGCAAGGTCTGTGAATATTATCTTAGAGGTAGAGTTCCTGCCTAGCATGCTCAAGGAATTGGGTTCAATGCCCAGTACCTCCCGCCTCATACTAAAAATATAGACGACTAACAAATGTATGGAAGATTTTCAAACACACAGATGACCAGAAAATGCAAAGTGAAAAAAGGTACCATAATTTCTACATTGGGTTGAGACATTCCAAAGGGTGATTCTACAAAGGGTGATTCTTCTACACAATGTCAGAGTGTGGGAACATGGACATTATTGACAATGGCATGAACTGAAACATCGTCTAAGAAATGATACTTGTCAATTTTAATTGAAGATGTCTGTATTCCAGCAGTTCCATATGTGGGTGGATCTCTCCCCCATCGCAAAGATATGCATAAAGGGGGTAGTCTTTGGATGTCAAAGCTGCGTGTGAGCTGGAAATGTTTAAGTAGCATAAATGTTCTTCAAGGAAGAAAGGATTAAGTAAACCTGTGTCCCCTAAAGGATGGCATGACTACTTGTCTTCAGAAGACTGAGACATGTATCATGCACTTGGAGCTAGCAGTAAAAAAGATTCTCGTATGAAAAACCAATTCAAAATGAAACAGAGCCGTTCTCCGAACCTTCCAATTTGTCTATGCTCATGTGAGACAATGACAAAAGGCTGTACGAAGAAATACCCCAAGGCGTCCCAGTTATCTCTGAGAAGTGTGACTTCAGAGTTGCAGAAGATGCTTCTTTTTCCACCTTATATTTAAGCATTGTTTTAATGTTTTATGAAAGAATGTATTGATATTGTGATCAGCCAAATAAAAATGGTAAATTTAGAACAATACATTTATTTATTTAGTAATTTATTTAATAATGCTGTATTTAATAAATGCAGCTTTGGGGGAGGAAACCTAGGATCCGTACATGCCCAGCACGGGTTCTAGTACTGAACTACATCCCCAGACTCAATGAATGGACTTAGTAAAAGCTAATTCTCAGAATCTGTGTCTTGGTCATTTGTTCTGTTTATGTTTTCGTGGGACAGACAGTCCATTTGTGAAAAAAGAGGAAAGAGAGTATCATAAGAATAGCTGGTCTTGGGGTCTGCTGCAGACAGAGAAACAAAGCTGACCCCAATAGATTTGACTGCTGGGAGGCCTCCTGGATACAAGGTCCTTTAAACTTCTCTTGTTCTTATCAAATTGTAGAACCGCCTGCTGCTTCAGGGTTGGGTGGTTTGTAGATTTGACCATTTTCGATTTTTAGTGATAATACTAAGTCTTTCTTGTCTCAAAAGTCTCCTGTTGTGTGGCCTAAAACAATTGCTGATTCTAAAGAATCAGGCCTGCTAAACTCGGCAGTGCTTGCATTGTCTTTCAGAGGTTCCTCAAGGTCAGGACATCCTCATCCTGTGAGGGCAATAATCTGTTTATAATCACTCCAATAGGTTCTGATCTTTTCCATTATTATTTCTTAATAAATTTATAGAGGAATTTTTCAGAGTTCCTATGCTATGTGGTGATGTCATTTCTCTGTGACTAATGGAACCAGTAGCTGAGTATTCTTGTGGCTTAAATATTTCTCAGTTTAATCTCTGATAGGAAAAATTTGATGTATATAACCCACAGTGAAAGAAAAAATAATCTCCTTGGAGACTTGTGATTTGTGATGCTTAATCATCACTCTCAACTTGACTGTATTTAGAAATACCTAGGAAACACACCTCTAGGTTTAACAAAAGTTCAACTGAAGAGCAAGGAACCACCATGCAAGAAAGAACTATTATCCTATAATCTCAGATGCTAGGTTGAATAAAAATGAAGAAGGATGAGGA
>NC_022032.1:8568623-8572945 GCF_000317375.1 Microtus ochrogaster
GAGGAGAACCCTAGGGGCAGGTGCTAAGATTAAACTCTTTTCTCCCTGCTTTGTGCTTAGGGTTAAGGATGTAAGCTCTGAGGATACTGCTCAGACTGTCATGGCTACCACACGCTGCCACAACTCCCTCCGTCATGAGGGACTCTTCTTTGTCTGGAACCATGAGACCAAAATAAACTTTTCTATATTTGCTTTGCTCGGGTTATTTTATCACAGCAACTGTAGAGGAACTAATACGCCAGCTGAGCACCAATGTACCACTCTCTGCTTCTTTACAGAGGGAGGACACTGTGTAGCAAGCTGCCTTCTGCTTTTGCTGTCACAGCTAGAGACCCTCTTACCATATAACATCTTCCCCACTAGGCTGTGCCTATCCGTAAGTCAGAATAAGCTTTTCATTATCTAGGTTTCCTTTGTCAATATTTCATCTGAGCAGGAAGACCGTAGCCATCACAGAATGCAGAGTTCTGCAATCCAAATGTTTAAATAAAACTAGTTGACAGCATGCTTAGGGTGTATTTTGACTACATTGCAATGTGTTTGACTTTCTGTCTTTACAATCTTCCTAATCATTGTGTAGGAACCATATGATGAAATCCATTTATACAAGCTAAATATGAAAGACTAAAAAATTCTATCTTTCATGTTGAAGAAAAGAGTCAATACACCAGAGCAGGGTCACCCCAGATTACTTAGACAAACCACACGATGAGGTTGTCTGCAGCCCCCTTTTCAGACATCACATGATTGACTATGTTCCTCTCCCAGACGAATACCAAAGAAAGAAATCCATGAGGATTGTCTACAGTTGGATGAGATTTCACTCATTTACTAAAAGCAAGTATATCTTATTTCTCAGACTCCTTTGTAAAACTATCCCATTCTGTGTTCATTCTGGGCTCTTCTACATGCTGTGTGCATGCTTGGGTATGAGAAATTCAGATGATGCTCAAACACATCTCTGTGCTCAGCAAAATAAAAGTATGTGTGAAATAGGAAGAATTTGTGGTATGGGAAGTTACATATATTAAAGTAAACTAATACTTTTATTATAATTATTAAAACATGATATATAATACTATAAATTAATGATATATAATAATATAATTACTTTAAAGTATTTACTATTTAAAGTAAAAATACTTATATTTTTAACAAAATCAATAATAGTGATTGATTAGAGAAAATATTTTTCTTTTAGGCACTGATCGGTACAATATTCTAAATAAAGGAGCACTTTATTCTTTCTGGCCATATAGGTAGCACACACACACACACACAAACATATGTGTACGTACATGCCACGCACCGTGCCCCAGTGTCTGCACTCTATGAGCTAGAACCCAGTTTGCTTCGCGAGCTTTGGGCAAGGGGCTGGAGGTTGAGAATACAGACAGACGCAGAGACAGACAGACACACAGACCTTCAAACACTGATACCAAAAGCCCCAAGAATGCCCCCTTTACTGTGTTCAGGGGCAGATTATATGGAGATAGTCACGCCCCAGCCAAACCCACCAGAAACCACTCTCCTGCCATCAGGAACTCCTGAAGGTCTCCTGCTCAGAGCAGCAGCTGTAGGCACTCAGATCAGGGGAAAACAAGTTGTTTACAAGAAATTCAGGATCTGGGGTCTCACTGCTCCCAACACGTACACACATATAGACGCATATATCCCTTACACATATATCCATATACACAACAACAAACACGTACACACATATAGACGCATATATCCCTTACACATATATCCATATACACAACAACAGTGCTTTGTAGCACCTCTATACAATACTTCTACACAACAACACTGCTTTATAAAGATCGTTATTTCGTTATTTATTTTGATTGACATTCAGAGTCTTCCAAACATTTAAATATATTAGGTTCTCAATGCTAAAATTATACACATTTTCAGTTAATTCCTTTTGGAATGTATTTCTTATT
The DNA here is from genome assembly GCF_000317375.1 of Microtus ochrogaster. NCBI lineage: Eukaryota > Metazoa > Chordata > Mammalia > Rodentia > Cricetidae > Microtus > Microtus ochrogaster. The sequence goes on from NC_022032.1 coordinate 8,570,570, forward strand.
TTCCTGACATGCTTTTCTTGCATCTCTCTTCTTTTTTAAAAAATTTATTTATTTATTAAGGATTTCTGCCTCCTCCCCGCCACCGCCTCCCATTTCCCTCCCCCTCCCCCATCTCTTGACTTCTCAGTTTTCTCTGTGATAAATTCTACTTCCGTGATTATCTCTGTATCTGGTCTTTCATTGCATCTGTAATTATACTGGATGTTTTTAGAGGATGCGTATATTTTCATATGATAAAACACTTCAAATTAATTAAAACACGTTATACCCCACAAGGAGTATTCGAGAATACCTATTTCCTCACACTCTTGATCGTTATTCTGAACAATTCTATTCCATCTGCCATCTGGTAGGTGAAAAATAATTTCTTCACCAATTCATCTATTTCTAATGTAGTTAAGAAATCAAACCAAATAGGGTCATTATTGGATGAGGACAAGGATTCAGCTTTAGAGACCTCATTTCTTTGCTCGTACATTTACCGTTGTGTGAAGAAATCATGTCTCATTTCCTAAACCATCTGTTTGTCTTCCCATTAGGTCAACTCTAATCCCTTAACACCCAGGATGGTATTGTGTGGGCGAATGAACGTACTTTTCCTTCCCATAAAGGGAGTGGGAAATGCTGCTATTTAACATGGCATAATTAAGTAGAACACGTAGAAGCAGTACGAGGAGTGAAGAATTATTATTCTAATGGGCTAGAGGAACGACTTTCTCACCACTACGATCCTATTGGCCATGAATGATTGGCCTATAAGCCATTCCCTGCTGTGCTGAGTCAAACAGTCAGATATTTTTAACTCTGGCTTCCTTTTTTTTTCCTTTCTTTTTTTTTTTTTTTTGTTCTAACTGTCTAATTGGATTTTTCTACGCTGCTATTAGATGGAAATAGCAAACTGGCACTGCAGGAAGGCTCCCCATATGCTATTATGATGTTTCCATAGTTTTGCTAGATTTAATCACATTTCATTCATAAAGATTAGCTGAAAATTAAGAAGGAAACAGATTGTTCCCAAATGAACTGGCAAGAACACCCCAGTAGCTTCTGACCTGGCAGAGGCTTGATGGGGCGGAGGGAAAACGTGTTTTCTCGTAACCCAAGTAACCAGAATTCCCCCAAGATAAAAAAAGAAGCCTTAAGCTGGCTGTCACAATCCTCCCCCACTGCAGGTATGAGTTGTGCCCTTCTTTTCTTCTTTTTATTATTATTGTATTAGTGTTTCATTTTTGTTGGACAGCAACATTTGAAAGTTACCTGGATTATCCCATCCCAGGCGCAATCAAGTTCTGATGGCTTTCCTTCCCCAAACTGTGTTATGAAATGTTGTTTTTTTGTAAAATGAATGGTAGTTTTCCTTCCTCTGGTATCTCCATATTAGGTAGAAAATGAGCACACGGTAATATTCCCTGCACTGGTGAGACCGCTGAAATTGTTGTCATGCACTGTGGTCCAGGGGAGAAAGATGATGGGCTCAGCCATTTCACTAAAGTACAGCTCTCTTATCACAGTAACTAGGGTATGATCATGCTGTGGAGGGTACTGTCCCCCTGATACCAGTTCTAAGCAGCTACAGGGAACAAAGGAAGTCACCAAGACTTAAGGAGAGAGTAGGAAGACAGCCCGTCCTCTTTAGATCTCTCCATGTGCTATGACATCAAGACACCAGTTTTGTAAAATCTGAGGAATTCAGAGAGGTATTTGATTCTCAATCATCTGATTTTCCTTCAGCTGCTTTGCCCTCCTTTATTTATCCAGCAGGCAGGCCATAGTGAATATTTCATAACTGATTTTTTTTTTGTTATTGAGTTTCTGTAGTCCCTTGCATATTCCATGCATGAATCCCTTTTCAGATGAGTAGGGACAAATATTTTCTTCCATTCTTCCAGCTGTCAGTTTACTTTGATAACCGTGCCCTTGGTTGTATAGTGGCCTTCCAGTTTGGTGTAATTCCATCTATCTATCACCCATGCTTTTGAGGTGTTATTCAAAACACTTCTACCCTTCCTAATGACGATGTTTCAGGGAGCATGGTGCTTAGCAGAGGCTGGGGAATGTGGGGGACTCCCAGAGGTCGGGAAATATAGGCCATTGGCCCAGGAGAAGTAAGTGAGGGTGTGTTATCTCACGGTGCGATGACAACAGATCAGGAGAAAAAATTCTAATGTTTTCACCATAAAGAAATCACAAGTGTTTAAAGAGAAATATTTGGTGACCATACACATGTGCACAGTTTTAATGTTTGTGTTTATCAGGTAAAATAAATTTCAAGTAAAATGTATATTATTTAAATGGGGCATGATGGTGACCACCTCTCAGCAGAGACAGGAGGATTTCAAGTTAAAGGCCAGTTTTCATTCCATCATGAGACTTTGT
>NC_022032.1:8573392-8577417 GCF_000317375.1 Microtus ochrogaster
TTATTTTTTTATTTCTAAAAATCCAGATAAGTGTAGTTCTCACTCCTTAACAAAGAAACTTCTTGCAGCAGAGACCATTGCAATAAGGTACAACCAATCAAAAGGCAGAATTGTGGAGCTCAGTTCCAATGGGCACGCCTACAAAACACTTCTGTACCTAAGTCTCAGGGAACACAGTCAGAGAGAGGGTCAGAGGGTTTTCTCTGGGACTCTATATCTTAGTAATGTCAGAAGCTACACTCATAAAGTCTCACCAACATGAGTGTCTATACACATGCTGAAAATAGTAACAACACTAGACATGCCAACGTTCACCAGGCCTCGGTCCTACACTAAAGAACTACAGGGGACAAAGGAATGTTGGGAGTGGGAGAAATAATCTTCTCCAAGGAAGTTCACACCAATTGGTGTCCACTACCAAATAAGCAGTCCTGAAAACATACGTATTGGTTACTTTATTCAGAATGAGCAGGTTATATTTCAGATACATACATACATACATACATATATACATACACACACATACATACATATACACACATATATATATGCATATAACAATGATTAACTGAAGACTTCGTGGATTTGAAAGAGAACAATGAGGGGTATATCGGAGGGTTTGGAAAGAGGAAAAAGAAGAGGGAAAATGATGCCACTATATTTTGAAATTGTTTTTAAAGCAAAGAAAATAATCTCGCCAATGGGATGTCATCTTTACTAAGTCAGTTGGGAACCCACAAGTTCCCAGTCCACAGTCCCAGCATTTCCAGGCTCTGCTGGTCAGTGCTATTCTAGCTCCTTAGGCACAGTTCAAGGGGTGAATCACACTGCCCGGCAATGCTTCTTATCCTAAAGATCCACACACCAAGACCAAGGCTCAGCCTGTTCCTCTTGCCACTCACAATGCAGCAGAGGTCACACTACTTCCACCCACACAATGGAGCCAAAGAACATGCCTGCATTTTATTCCTCGGATTGAAAAAAAGAAAAAGAAAGGGTTATCTTCTCATCTCCAATCCCTGCCTAAAAAGCTGAGTTGCTGCCACGAGAGTATCATCCAGCTGAACTCCTGCTTCTCAGATGATCAGAGAAATACCACGGAAAAGAAAATGAGTGTTGAATTATATTCCACCCACCAAGTGAGGTCTGCAAAGCAACCCATATTGACTGTATGTTAGCATTTTAGACGTGGATCAGGGCAGGAATATTTTAAATACATGAAAAAATTAATACCACTTTTTTTTTTCTTTTTTGAAACAGAGTCTTATAGTACAGCTGCTCTCAAATTTACCATCCTCCTGCCTCAGCCTACCAAGTGCTGGGATTTCAGTTCTGTGTTACTACACCCAGCCTAAAAGTGTCTAAGGGCAAAAGTGATAACATTTTTATCAATGCTTTAGTGTCTTTCCTTCTGCTATCCCCGCGAATCTATATTGATTTACCTAACAATAGTCATAGTTCTCAAATGATTATCTACTCTAAAAAACAGAGTAAAGAGTGCATAGTGTTTATTTGCCTACAATAACCCATGTGATTTTTTAAACTTATTGCTGCCTTATGTATTTGTTTCCATTTGTTTTCCACACTAAAACTTTTACTACTAATCATTGCTACAGATTTAATCGCGAACAAATTTCCAGTTAAGTAAATAATTGAAAATGTTTGCTAGAATGAAATATTTTCACTTCTAAGTGATAGATTTCAGAAGAATTTACAAAAATTTCACAAGATGAATATAAATGGAGAACTCACAGAAAAGGTAGCAAGAGAATTAAAAAAATTCACCCTAATTATAATTCACAATCTAAATTTATTCTTATAATTTATGGCAGGTACAGTTAATGCTTTAAAATGTCCTCTAATATCTCAGGCAATTTAGTATGGATTTTTAGAAGTACGACTTCTCACAATTCATCATCAATAGACTATCACCCTTAATTTTCAAATGGGGGGTACAGTGCTTTCAATAACCATAGGTATTTTTTTTTTAATCAATACCAAAAGCCCCTTCAGTACCTGACCAAAATGAAGGAAATAAGTGATGGAGAAAGGTCATTGGTTAATTAAATAAAGAAGCTGCTTGCCCTGATAGGTTAAAACATAAGGTGGGAGGAGTAAACAAAGCAGAATGCTGGGCGGAAGAGGAAGTGAGGTCAGAGACTCGATAGCTCTCCTCTCGGGGGCAGACGCCTCAGAGAGACACGATGCTCCACTCTTGCAGGCAGAGGCGAGAGCTCTGCTCTCTGAGGCACACGCGATGAAGCTCCGACCCAGGATGGACGTAGGCTAGAAGCTCCCTGGTAAGCCACCTTGTGGGCTACAGCAGATTATTAGAGATGGGCTAGTCCAGGTGCGAGAGTTAGCCTAGAAGAGGCTAGATAGAAATGGCCAAGCAGTGATTAAATGAATACAGTGTCCGTGTAATTATTTCGGGGCATAAGCTAGCCATGCAGGTGGCCGGGGTGCTGGGGACGCAGCCCTGCCGCTCCTATTACAACAAATGAGCTTTCTCGGTGACAATAAAAATAATTAGTGCCTCTCTACATGAACATTCTACTTTTATTCATTAGTGTATGACCCACGGAGTAAGCAAAGTCATATGTTCATGTAAAACATTCTATAAGATGCAATAATTAAGACACCTTTGTTAAAACAGAGGTTCTTCCATGCCTCTCTTCTACATAAAAACCTCCCATTGGTTTGATATCAGGTGCCGAGAAAGTGTTCTCTTTGCAAACAAGTGCTAACCTAACCCCTATTTCTCCACTCACCTGTGGTGATTTTAGTCCCACCTCATCCAGCTGGCCACAGAGGTCACCCTACCGCTGTTGTTCAAGGGTACTAAGCCCATTTCTATCTTTTTTTTTTTTTTAATTTTCGAGACAGGGTTTCTCCGAAGCTTTTTTGGTTCCAGTCCTGGAACTAGCTCTTGTAGACCAGGCTGGCCTCGAACTCACAGAGATCCGCCTGCCTCTGCCTTAGGAGTGCTGGGATTAAAGGCGTGCGCCACCACCGCCCGGCGCCCATTTCTATCTTTGACCTTGTCACTCAACCTACTGGAACAGCCTTCTGTATATCCATGTTGGTGCCTTGCCTAATCGCTTCAAATCTTTACTAAATACATTTTAGTCTTAATGACCCCAAACATTCCTTGTATGTATTCCAACATACAATAGTTCCTTTTTCTTAGGCACTTGCTCTTAGGCATCACCAAAGAACTATCCATGGAGACCACTGGATGAATATGGACATGGGTGTGGTCTCTATGTAGTCTCTGTTTCTGATTGGTGGTCCAAGTACACGAATGTAAACTGCATGAGGACAGAAATGACTGCAGTATTGCATTATTCCCGGCTCCGTCCTTAGTGTACAGCAACATGATGGTGCTACAGTAGGAACACAATGAACTTAGTGAGTGAATGGTGCTACAGTAGGAACACAATGAACTTAGTGAATGAATGCATGAACGATGAATGAAGGCAATCAATGGGACAGAAAAGGTCATTACTGCAATTGTATTCATCTGTGGAAGGGCCCGCTCTAGAATGTCAACATTCCCAACCCTGTCTGCCTTGACTCCCTTCTCTGTCACCATTGGTCAGACTTCTTATCTCATTCTTCCTTGGCTTTCATCTGGTCCTTTGAAAGAGAGTCCACAGTTCTTTAAGACACCAACTCTATGGCACCAGGAGAGATCCCGAATAGGGAGTCAGTTTTATAGACAGTGACAGAAGCCAAATTTCAGTGTGTGCTACACAGAGCCAGTCACCCCTTGCAATTTGAGGGTCACACGTGGGTTCAATAACACCAACTATGTTAATGGCCTTCACAGCACATTGTGGAGTATTAAGAAAGGAAAGTTTTGAAAGTATCTTGAAGCACCTTAAGGTTTTTTTTATCATAGTGTAGAAAATTATAAGAGAATCCTTATTACAAATAGACAAGAATGAGAGAGAGAGAGAGAGAGAGAGAGAGAGAGAGAGAGAGAGAGAGAGAAGAAGAAGAAGGAGGAGGAGGGAGGGAAA
>NC_022032.1:8577680-8592193 GCF_000317375.1 Microtus ochrogaster
TAGAGAGTGATCAGTCTTGCTGTTATGAAACCCAGGTTTGCTTTTTTAGGTCCCTTGAACTTACGATGTAGGGTTGAGTTTTAACTGCACAAGAAACCCATACATATAGTTGAATTTGACAAATTCAGGTATCATTATTTTCTATGGTCTATTTATAGTCAGAGCATTTGGAATTTTCCCTTTACTGTTTATGAGCGCCAAGTAATAAGTCACTCCTATGTGTAAGATCCAGAGTTTAGGAATTAATGGAATATTTAAAAGCACACCAAGTCTGACAACAGAACTCAAAAAGCAATGGACCGTTTCATGAGAAGGTAAGTTTCTCCTCATAAGATGAAGCATTATGGATATAATGTGGGCATCAGGGAGAGGGTTAGAAAAATGAAATATTTGGATGCAGTTTCCATGTTACTTGCAAAAGAAAACAGTTAAAAAACTGTGTCCCGCTTGAGTACTGTCTGGATCAATGGTCCTCAACCTTCCTAATGCTGTGACCCCTTTCACACAGTTCCTCATGTTGTGGTGACCCCCCCAACCATAAGATTATTTTTGTTGCTACTTCATATCTGTAGCTTTGCTACTGTATTAGTTTTAATGTAAATACCTGTGTTTCCCAATAATCTGATGCAGCCCTGTGAAAGGGTCATTTGCCTACCCACAGGGGCACGACCCACAGATTGAGAACTGCTGGTTAAGAGCTACAGTGGCACAATTGGCAAACTGGTGTTCTTTCAGTAATTCAGTCTAGAGTCTGTTTAACTGTTCTGGATTGGCTACGTTCTTTGATTTATTACCCTTCCTGAAATGACAATAAAATATGGAAATGATTAGATTAAAAAATGAATGAAAAAAAGAATACTTGAAGAATTCCAGTGTGGTTTTATCCCATGTTTAAACCGGACTCTCTGAACATGGCAAACAATGAGGGCTGATGAGAAGCCAAGGACAATGGCATGGGGTTTTGATCCTACTTCACGTTCTGGCTTTGTGGGAGCCTAGCCAGTTTGGATGTTCACCTTCCTGGACCTGGACGGAGGGGGGAGGACCTTGGACTTTCCACAGGGCAGGGAACCCTGACTGCTCTTTGGACTGGAGAGGGAGGGGGAGAGGAGTGGGGGGAGGAGGAGAGAAATGGGAGGTTGGGAGGAGGCAGAAACTTTTTTTTCCTTTTCTCTCCAGTGTGGTCATTAAAGAACGTCTAAAATGTTTCCCAAGCACGAGTAGATGGAAGGCATGAGGGGTTCATGCCGTCAGACCTCCAATATCAGTGGAAATAAAACAAACAAAACGAACAACAAGCAAAGCAAACAAACACCACCAACAAAAAGATAGCAGAGCAGTCTTCGCGGACCTGAGGGGAGATGACTTTCAACCTCTGTGTTATATTTAGTTCAAATATCCACCAAGTATGAAAGGCAATTTCAGACAAGCAAGGGCTAAAAATACATTTCTTCTGTGTGTGCTTGTTTGGAAGCACATAATCCCTGGGCAGCGAAGAGAGGAACTGAAGGAGGATGCAGAAAGGAAGGTTCCAGAAAGGAAGGTTCTGTGGGATAAAAGCACTGGACAGTCAATGAGGGACAGAGCAGACTGCAGGTTTGCCACAGGCCTGGGAAGTAATGTGGGAGCAAAAGCAGAGGATGATGGGTCTCCACAGAGACAAAGAGCAAAGGCAAAGTTATGGGTTAACTTTATTGGCAAATAACGTGAACAAAAGGGAATTACTAATATGTTTATAGAGAAAAAACAGAAAAATTTAAATTTAAAAAAATTATAAACTTCAGAAAACACAAAGGGCTGCTCAGGACAAAAGGACTGGTGTGGTTCACAGCCTGGATTAGCAGTGAACAAAACTGTCATAGTTAACAATGTAAAATCTACATATACGTTAAGACATGGTACTGAAGGATAAAAATGGGGAAATTACATTTTTATAAGAACTACGATTTCACATACAGAGAGGCATAGTATCGTTAATACTTAAATAAATCTATAACACTAAAAATTGGGAGACTGAGGCAGAGGAATTATGAGTTCAAGACCAGCCTAAGGTCCATACTGAGATTCTATCTCAGAAAAGAAAACTAGGTTATATCTGCATGACACTCAGAAGTATTGCCAAAAATGGCCTTTTTCTTTTCTTTTAAATTTCTCTCTCTCTCTCTCTCTCTCTCTCTCTCTCTCTTAGAGAAAGAATGTAATTTAAAGGAAAAACACAAAGGCTTAATTATAAGAGACTGCTTTCATGAATTAATTCTTCTAAGTGAGGAGTTTTGAGATGAAGGGAATGGGGGAGGCAAGAGAGAAAGGGAAAGAAGAACAGAGAGAGAAAGAAAAAGAGGCAAACACCTGCTTGCCTCTTAAATAGTTGGAAAGAGAGCCATGAATTGATTTTTAACTCATTTTCCTTGTTATTGGTTATAAAACTGACCTCAGAAAATACACATAAACACCAAACTCCCCAGATGAAACAGATATAGAGTAAACGTTGTTTTTTTTTTCTTCTTTGCCCTTTCTTTTATCTTTTTCTCCATCATCTACAGATGGAGGAAGATCCATTATGAAAACATGACATTTTTCAAGCAACTGCTGTGTCAGGTATAACCCTAAGGATAGCTTAGTTATCTTGATTAGAAACAATGCCATCACCAAGTATGGGATAATCAGCCATGATCTTGCCAAAAACCACATAAATATAAGCCTTGTTCAACCTGCCAAAATGTTGCCCAAATCCTCATACAGGATTTGGCTCAAGATTATTCATTCACCCTCCCCAGAATCCTAAAGGCCGTGTGTGCGCTTATTGATGTTGAAGCGCAGGGGGGAAATGTTCCCAGGATGTGGCAGGGCAAGAGGCGTTTCCTGGGGGATGGCCAGACATTGTGGCCAACATTTGCAACTTTCTGCTCAAAACGTCACAGGGCTCTGCAAGTTCAAAAACAGAGAAGAAGGGAAAGGATGGGGAGAAAAAGAAAGATTTCATTTACGTTGAAACAAATTATTAGGGAAGAAGCCTTTGATGTCTTGATTCTGGGCCAGGCCCCTATTCTTTCAGTTTGTTTAAGTGAAATGACTAGTTGAACATTAGACAATAAGCCAACCATAGGTGCATCCCAGATGTTTATGGTTGTATGTCTTTTGGCAACTCATGTGGAAGCAGACACTTTTGAAAGGTCAAAGCTGAATGGAACTTGATAGAGAATCTGATTCGAGTGCTCATACATTAAGCAAGGAATCCATCCTTGAAGGTGATAAACCCTGCCTAAGGTAGTGGCATCAGGCAAACCCAGAGGTCCGTTATTTCCAAGCTAGCCCCATGGGTGTGCAGCGTCAATCATCGTCAGTGTGGAGGTTTGCATAAGGTTCAGTCACTGAGTCAGAGTTGATGCAGTAGGTGCCAGGCCCAGGCGGCCCCTTGAGATGGGGACAAACAGGAGAGGTCTAGAGCAGATCCCCATGGACAGGAGGGTTTGTAAAATGCCACCCTCCACCTCCACTCCCCACCCTCCACCTCTACAGAAATCAGAATGTTCTGGGAATACACCTGCTGGAAAATCAGCTTTACAAACACAGACTTTAGTAACCCAAGCCTCAAAACCTCCAGGGCACAAGGATAGGCGAAAATGATGAGAAGGATTAATGTGTTAGAAAAGAAGAGGAAGCCCACAGCATGCTATTGGTTCCCAGACTTCCGTTCTATTTAGTGAGACATATTACTTAACATCCTTTGGTTTTATTTGAATGCCACTAAAAATCATCTCTCTGCAGATGGATGAACGGTGAAAACATCTCAGAATTTTAAACTATTTTCTTGTTGGCATCCATCATTTTGGGACTAAGACTTTAATAAAAACTGCATCTTCACTGTTGCAATGCCTCTTGCCTGGAAACCTTTGTGCTTGTGCTACTGATAGATCCAGAGGATGGATTCATAATGTGAATTGGGTCTCTGTGCTTTAACATTCAACTTCGTTCAGCCCCTTTCGATTATCATGTCTTATACGGTTTCTTAAGTTCTAAACACACAATGAATACATTCTGTTATCAGAAAGCCTTTGCTGACATCACAGGAGGAGCCCAGGTCATGCTGCTCCTTCCTGTGACTCTCTCATGAGCTTGTATGGTTGCTTGTATCCTCCCGCTCAGACACTCTAAGACCTTTGTGCCAGAAATGTTACCATATCTGTCCAATGCATGGCCACTGAAGGATATATAACCCAAACTGTGTTTTACAAGTTGCAACTGTGTGCATAAACCAACTGCCTTTAAAACATGAATGTGCACACACGCACACACACACACACACACACACACACACACACACACAAAACCTCTTTCCCCTCTGTGACTTAAAGAACAGCAAGCAGAGTTTTAATTACACCTTCTTTGTAAAGACACCCCACACACATCTGGCTTTGCTAGGGAAGGAGACATTCCACACCACTGAGTAATTCTAGAACCCTCCAACCCATTTCAGATTTCCCATGTGTGGGCTTGGATGAACCCAGGTGCCATGTATGTTAGGCAAGGGCTCTGACTACTGAAATACACAGAACCTTTTAGTCCATAGGATAACTGCAATTCCAAGGTCAAAGAAACTATGTTATATATTTTCTAACTTTGAAAACATGCTATTGATTGCCTGACTTGGGATTTCAAGGTCACATTTATAAGCATTGATGAATGAAGTTTGTCAATTATGCACTCAGAGACTATTGTGGTCTTGGAGACTATTTATACCCGCACTTAATGTCCTGATATTGCCATGCTTTTATAGTCTTTAATTTCCTCCTAATAGATTTTCTGGCCCCGCTTTGTGCTGCTGTCTTCTAATGTGAATCGGTAAACCAAACAAGTCAATATATTAGAATTACATCAGGTAGACAGAGGCCTTGGCAGAGAGCCAGTACTTCTGGGCTTCATTGTTGACCTATTTTTATCTGCACTGTAGCTTTTGATGCCTATCCGTTTTTGTGTGCGTGCGAGAGACTAATACCCAGAGACGGCCACTCGGCAGCTGAAGTGTAATTGGGAATGTTGTTTATAATGGTAATGTTGACAGCGCTCTCTCTTAATTCAGTCTTCTAGTCATCCTAAGAATGAGCTGTATGTACTTCTTGACAAGTGATGTCATTGGAACGCAGAGACATTGTTCATTCATCTTCAGAAATCTATGCCATAGGTGTAATTTTCTTCTAAAGAATAATTTGCGTGCTTGCATCAAGCCAGGTGTTGAATACTTTCTCTTTGCCTGGGAAAAGTGTCCTTAAGAGACAGTTCCCAGGAGGAGTGGCTCTTTTTAAAGCACTTTATTATGCTGGATAATTTTTTTTTTTTTTGCTGGCTGCACATTTCAAGGTTTTGAACAGAGCATACCCACCACCACCTATATTTTCTCCAACCAGTCAACCAAGTGATGGAGAACATTAAGCAGGCATGGTGGTTTGGATGCAATGGTGCAGGGGGAACGTAAGTCACATCTTCACCCTCACGGTGTTTCTGGCCTGGAGTTACTTTCATTTATTTTCTGGAGAGTACCTGGATATGGTGGCATTGAGTGGAACACAAGCAGATTTGACATGGGGAAAGAGAGAAAAGGGCTGGGTTATCATAACAGGGTATGCCACACTTTGCATTTTAATGGCGTCATTTCTTCATGCATTGTATCTGCTTTGCTGATTACGTGTAGAACTTTCCTCTGAGATAATTTCTCCCATTTAAAGGACACCACGATGTGATGGAGAACCGGGAAACTTGGATATGGGGAGCTTAAAGTTGGAAGAGTTCACCATAGAGTGTAAAGGCACCGTAATTATATTAACAACAAACATACTCGTCACTTGTCAGTAAGAGTAGCCCATTCCATGGAACTTGTTAGAAAAGATCATCTACATATAAGTTATGTAAAGTCATTCAAGAAAAAAAAACACCTAGCTGGGCGATGGTGGCGCACGCCTTTAATCCCAGCACTCGGGAGGCAGAGACAGGCGGATCTCTGCCCAGCCTGGTCTACAGAGCTAGTTCCAGGACAGGCTCCAAAGCCACAGAGAAACCCTGTCTCGAAAAATCAAAAAAAAGAAAAAAAAGAAAAAAAACACCTTATCTTTACCTTTACTCCTAGCCGTGTCAGTAAGACCTAAGACACAAAGAAGTTTGTTCTTTGAGCATCAAGATTATCTTGCATAGCAGAAAGGGGAGACATCAACAGTTGCTCTTGAGCAGCTAAAACTAGGTCAACACCAAGGTTTACAAGTAGTAGCTTTCCACCAAGGCCCATGTCTACTTGATATAATACTGACTTTGGTTTCTAGTTTAGAAATAAAGAAAAAAGGCTTGGAGACAAAGGACTTGCATCCCCAGTAGACACAGAAAGAGCTGAGCTGACAAATGGATCCACTGGATTAGGTTCGGTGGACTATGTCATAACAAAGTGAAACACTGTCTTGTCCTGGCAGCCAGAAATCTAAGATCAAGGAGGTAAGAACAGGTTCCCTCAAAGGTTCCCCCATCAGGAATCTGCTCCAGGCCTGTCCCTGGCATCTGACAATATTCATTTGGTACATGAGCTGTGGACATCCAGTTCATGTCCTCACGCTTGCAAGGCCAACACTTTATTGGCTGTGCCATCTCCTGAGTCTTTCCCAACCTCATTGTGGTTTGCATTCTTTCATCAATGCTCCATCTTCAAATCCTTCAATAAGGTCATACTCTAAGTTAATGAGATATGATTTAAAAATGTTTTTTTTTTTGGAGGGCAGGGAAGGTGTCAAACACTAGCCTATGACATTGAGTCACTACCAAGCCCTATTTTCCATCTGCAGGTCCAAATTGCTTCTACTCTCATATGCCATGTCTAATGTTTTCATATTTATTTCTGAACCCAAGATCATACTTGCATGCTGAAGTGAAATGTAGATTATTTGTGGATTATTTCTATAGCATCAGCACTCCATTAGGGTAGATAATTAAAAGTTGACTGTAGTATGCATTATTTTTCATTTCTAGAAGCCTGTATTAAGATGGAATAGCCTTTTTCCTCAGAGGAATGAGGATAATTCATCACTCTGACACCAAGGGGAATTCCACATACAAGGGGAAAAGGTAAAAGAACAAAAATAACGGTATCAATGCAATTCATTACCGCCATCAGTGGGGTCACTGCTACCATGCTTCGTTAATTTATTATTACTCAACACCCACCAAGAAAAGATACTACACTGCCTTACTCTTGTGAAATTTTACCTTAAAAAGTGAGTAGGCCTATCACCCAAGGAAAAACACAAATAGCAATCAAAATTGAATTTCCATATTCAATCACTTTCAGCAAGATTTGATTTAAAAACTAAGTTCTGGGCTGGGATCTGGTCTAGTCTCCTACGTGATGTCAAAAAATTGAAAAAAAAAAGAAAGGAAAATCCCTGCTCATAAGGGATGAACTTACTTTTTTGTGAAATGAATGATACAGCTCATTCAGAGAAGGGCCAAAGAAAGCCAAGTAAAGTAGATTAAATGTCCTACTGGTAATTATTTTCATCTGTGGATGTCTGTAGGTAGATGGTGACATGCCAGGGTGGCACACTTATCAGATGGCATTTACAGCGATGGAAGGATGAACCCTGGGATATCAGAGGGTAGGAAATTTATATAGGAGAAACAAAATCCAGCACAAAGGACCTAAAATGGTAACTTTCCCCCAAAGTTCTGGAAAGAACAGCAAGGCTGAAGAGGCCTTCAGTGACCCTGATGGCCAAAAACCTGATTGTGGTAGACTGTATAGCCAGGTCTAATCAAACTTGACAAGCTGAGCCTCTGGGAGTTTCCCTCAATGTCTCCTGCCTCCCACTCTGAAATTCTCCCCACCTTTTGTGGGCTGTTATTCCTGGCGGAAGACCAACAACAATCAGATGGGCAACAAGCTCAAGGGAAATGCTAGTGTTTCGTATGAGGCCTTGAAATCTCCCCTCTGCCTTTCACCATCTACCCCACAGTAGTGTTTGGGAAAACATAATTGATTTGTTTTTGGATCCTAGTTGATCCAAAGGGGTTGATAGTGCAAGGGACAGCCATATTTCACTAGGATAACTGTGTGGGGACACACTTAATATTACATGTGTCTACAATCATGTTCCATGCCGCGCTCTCCCTACTAAGTCAGGAAAGAACTTCTCTATAAAAGAAATCTGTGGTAGGGATTTATTTATCTTCTGTGGGCTTTCCCACTTATGCATATTCTGAGAACAGATGACATCATAATTTTGCTCTGGATATTGTTTCAGCAGTATTTGTATAGCAAACAACCATTGGAAGCCAGAGATCTAGACTCCATCTGGAGCAAAGGGACATTGCTTGCTGCCTGATGCAAACCAGACAATGAACCAGAGAATGAGCCACAAACTCATGGCTTGGTTGATCATCTGGGGATTTGCTCAGCCAGATTTCCCCTGTATGCAGTTGTCACCTAACTCTTGTCCCTTTTCCCCATGAAAATTGGACATGGGGAATCTCCTCAGAAGCTGCTCACATGCTGATGTTATTACTTTAATAACAAAACACCTTTCATCTCTGCTGGAAGGATTCTGGGTTTTCTTCCAGAACTCACGTGGCATGTTACTCGTTAGACAGAAAGCAGATAAAAATCACAGTTCTTATACCCATCAAAGGAAATTCTGCGGAAACCTGGACTAATAAATGCTTGCGTCTCTGTAAGATTTCAGCAATCAATGTTTTGCTCGGGCGATTCCAGGGCTAGAAGCCCAGATTTCCGAGGAACTTTGTGAAAACAGGCAAGAGCTGCTGTGTAAATGTTAACTCTTCTCAACTTCACAGCCAATTGGAGAGGTGGAAGCGAAAACAAAAAGAACAACAGTAAAACAAAAACTGAAACAAAGAAACTAAAAACACCACCACCATCTACAACAGGGACAAAACAGAATGGTGTCTCACCATGTTCCCCTGATTTGCGTAAGTGAAAGCTAACAGTTTGACTTTCACTGTAGAACTGACTGACATAACAGTGTCGTTAAGATATACTGATAGGGTGAGTTGATTCTCGAAGCCATCCGGGACATTGCTGGACAGTTAGAGGTTTTCGTCCTTCATTCTAAAATATCCCAGGAGAAATATGTGGAGAGAATGTATGTTTTTCCAATGCTGGAAAGAGAAAAAAATTTCTTTATTACAATAAGGATCAAATGGACGTGTCTATTTCCATGGCTTTTTAATTGAGGAAATACATTAATCTAGTTGAATGACACCTTGTTTCTGCTGAACAATATTGGCTAATGTCGATTCAAATAAACTGACGCATCCTTCTCAGATGGTTTGCTTAGTGAATTTTGAATAGAGAAAAGCAAAATGCTCTAGGGAAATGGCAGAGGGGAAGTGGTTTACAACTCATTAAAATATATCACTCAATTAACACAAACATTGACAATGCTCCCTGCCTTGCAGCGGCTGACTATATCCCTCAGTAAGCGTGAGGACTCTGAGGACATCACATCACTAATGAAAAACTTTTCACTGGCAAATGACTGTGCAGTCACTTGAGGTTCTCAGAGGACTTAACGAGTTAAGCAAGTCTAAGATCCTGCTTCCATCCGTGCTACTGGCTGGAGCTAGACAGATGTTTCCACACCATGAATGCATCCTACTGAGCAGAAACCAAAGATCAAGTAGATTATTGATCATCAGCCCAGGGTGAGATTCTAACTCCAGGTTCACGGTTTCTCATTGCTCTTGTCGGAGATTTCAGCTAATCTTTTACTAGAAAAATGAAGATTAATAAAGCTAAAGGTCTTGCTTTTGGTAGTTAGATAAACAATTAAAGGTAAGATATCATTAAAAGGACTATCCCAGTCTTTGGACCCCTTAAGAATTTATGCATTTTACTCTGAGTACAAAAGTCTGTTATGAAATTACAGATACCATTGCCAGCCAGGGTATTATTCATCTACTACAGTATCCTGCAATTAAACCCAGTATTTGTGATAGCAAATGTCACAAAGACAGCAGTTTCCTAAGGGGAGGGCTTGATTTCTTCTTCATCATGCTCCACTTCCCATTTGTATGGACACATATTGTATGTTACTAGACATTGTGGTCACGGATAGGTCGGTAAACAAATCAAACACTGAGACAATGTGAACATTCAGTGTGCCAAGGCGTGATGTCACAGCGGAGAGAAAATCAGAGTAAGAGAGAGAGAGAGTGACTGGAGCGAATACAGCATGGTCAGAAGAGATGAGGTTGCATGGTAGAGAAGCTACCACGGGTACCGAAGCTGCTGAAATTCTGACAAGGGATGGCAAGGTTCTGACTCTCTAAATGTAGCCTTTGGGCGAGGCAAGGCTACTTATCACACTGTGGGGAACATTCTTTGGGTTATTACTGAGCAGATTCTGTAGGAAATGACCTCAGAGAAAGCCCCATGGAGTTAGAAGCATTTGAGAAATGATCTGGAGTATTTGTTCATTATTATAAAGAGTCACTTCTATAGGAAATTTAAACTTACTAGGAAGCTCACCAGTTTTTGTGATATAACTGTGAGAGTTTGTCTTTTCCCACTGAGGAACGTGTGATTATAGATTGAAAACAGCCGTGTCGTTAGAACTTTAATGGTTCTGTCTGGTGAAATCGGAACAAGAAGTCAGCATGTGGAAAGAACTAGTGAAGGGGAAGAATGGATAATGCCACACACCCCCTGGACCCAAAGGCAAGCTGAATTTCACTAATGACGTTATCTTCTGTTAGCTTTCGGTGGTGAACAGGCCCTTTGCCCTATGTGGACCTTAAGTTTCCATATATGGAAAATAAGTGTAATAATAGCTATTTCTTCCTCACACCTCCAAAATCTTGAGTGACCACCTATGAACATGTGTGCTATACAGATCTGACTCCCAGCCTACCTTCAGTTTGACCTCTCACAGAGACTGGGAACTATCTTGGGACAGAGACATACATAAGAGCAACACAGTCTGTTCTAGCAAACCCAGGAAACGTTCTGACACCGGTGAATACACCAGTCTTCCCCAAAAGGGAGAAGAAACCCAGAGGTAGTAGAATAGAAGCAGGGGTTTCAGCTGTTGCTTCTACGGGGTTATGATTATTGCCTCAGGGGCTCTGTGTATGTGTGTGTGTGTATGTCTGTCTGTCTGTTTATAGGGGTAGACAAAAGCTCTATATGGATAAAAGAAGATCCTCCTGACTGCAAATCGGCTCAGAGAAACAACAAAACTGCTATGGAGTTTTCATTATTAATGTAACCATTATTTATTTATATAAATTTATACCAACGTCCACAGACCAGACAGTCTTCTCCTAAGTAAGAATGGGTACCTGAACACAGAAGTGTCTCTCAGGATCTACTCCCCATGACCTCCTCTGATGCACTGAAAGTCAGCTTCTCACAACTGCTCAAAAAAGTGTCCTTGCCTTGAGAGGGAGGGGGAGAGGAGTGGGGGGAGGGCGGGAGGAGTGGGAGGCTGGGAGGAGGCAGAATTTTTTTTCTCAATAATAAATAAATAAATAAATAAATAAATGTGTCCTTGGAAGTGCACAGCTTTTGTGCCTTACTTCAAGGTAGAAGCTAATCACAATAACATTTTGAAAATATGTACAGGTCTTAGGACAATTTTTGGATCTTTGCATTTTATCCTTATTTGTAACAAACTAATGAGTATGTATATAGACAATAAAATGATATTGGCCGAATGGGTAAAGTGGAGAAGAAGCACGTTTCTCTCTAACAAAATGTCCTCAGCTCTTATCAGAATATTCGTCAGTCTACAGATATTTTTCTTATTTTCTCCACAAACTTCACATACACTTAAAACATAGATGCTATTAGAGTTTAAATGTTATCTGCTGGAAATTATGCTTATCACAATACCCCAAATGTTAGATGATAAGTAAAATCTTATCAACATGATGCTGGTTCATAAAAATTCATGGTATTTGGGGTACACGTGGGGCCTCATTCTGTTTGTTCTCAGATGAAATAAAACATCAATATATGAGGGGATGAGATAATGTCCAAATGTACTTTCAGGGAAATGGAAAATCTTGGTTCAGGGGAGATAGATGGCTCAGTGGGTAAATGTGCTTGATGCAGAAGCCAGAGGACCTAGTTCAGATCTCCGGCACTGATAAAAAGTCAAGTGTGGTGGCAGGTTATCTGTCAAGCAAGCACTGGGGGAACACCAGGGGAGTACACCAGGGGCTTGGGTAGCAGCCAACTGAGCTGAAATAGCTAGCTGCAGGTTTAGCGAGAGACCCTATCTCAAAGTTCAAAGTGAACATTGATAGAGGGAATAATATCTATGGTCAGTCTCTGGCCTCCATATTATCCATTTTCACACACGTGCACACACACACACACACACACACGTACCCCCTCCACAAAGTGAATGACTTTGAGTGAATTATAAGCAGTGTGTCAATATTGTATTATGCTCCTCGTATGTTATTTTTATGTCACTTGTCCAATAATTATTTCGATAACTAAAGTGAAAATGAGATCTACGATGTCCCCATCTGTGTGAGTGTACAATATGTAAGTGGCACAGTATATCCAGTTAGGAAACTGTTACATAGTTTTTCTAACCGATACGTCCTCATGGATGATAGGAAACCCTTCTTCGATCAACATACCGATCACAACAGCAGGTCACACTGTTGCAGTGGGGAATTGAGCTGACTGAGGCAGTTTCCACCGTGGGGAACAATCCTGCACCCACTTTCTTAGGACATGCCATCTAATTGCTAAAGCACCCCACAGTGGCGAGGGCAGGCTGAAGCACTTTCTCACCCCCTCTCTGATTTATGGGCAATAGGCTTCTATCCATTTCTCCTACCCTAAATGTGAGTCTATGCGAGAGCTCTAATTTGAGATTAATGAAGAACTCATTCATTAACTGGAAGGTTATGAATGGCTGGCACTTGGTTAGCATTTGATTTCTGCTCTGCTAAGGCCTTACATCAAGAAGGAGCTTTGGCGCCGCGAATACAGGTGGGAGGCCCGAGAGGCGATGTCGAACACTTGCCCGTTGCGGTGGACGTGCCTTCATTGGCTGTCACGATCGATTGGACTTAGCTGCTTCATCTTTCTAATCCCTGCAGCATTTTGCCTAGGGCAGAGCTGGAGGGCTTAAGCAGAAAAAAAAAAAAAAGACAGGAAGAAAGAAAGAAAAAAATGGAATACATTGTCCGGTAAAAAAATAATAGTAAAAAAAACCCCAAAGAAATAAAGATAGGAAACAGAATGGGGAGAAAGTGGTCTGAGCTAGTGCTTGGCAGGATAGTGCTTGGCATTTGTAATTTCTCAGGGACTGTGCCCAACTACTCTTCATAAAAATGACTGGAACATCCTGGTATCCAACCTCAGCTGATCTTGAATGTTTGACTTCACATAGAGCTACCCTGGGCACTGTGAAAGCAAAAGTCTATACTTAAGCAGCAATTACATTAATACATTCAGACTAATTTAAGTAATTTTTTAGTAAGCACATGGTTAAAGTTATTTATAATCTCCCAACACATTTTTCAGGAGAATTGCTGTAAACAACCGATATTCCATTATTAGCAATTTTTTTTCAGTTATAAATAGAAGCACTAATTTGCATGCTAGTAATCATTAAAATATATTTTTGTCTAGCAATACAATTAATTTTCCATTTCTATGTTTTGGGGATATTAAAATACCTTGAGAACTCAGCTTAAACCAGGAGCTGCAGCTCCAGAAGGGATAAAGTGCACTTCAAGGCACAGAGAAAGGTCACCTCATGTCAAAAAGCCATTGTTAGAGGAATAACGCTGACCAAAGGTCAGGGCCCAGAGCCTGGGATCCTTGATCAAGTGAATAATTAAATTGAGGTCTTTAAATTACTGGCAACCTAGCAGCAAACTGACCAGTAGTTCTGTAGGGCTTACTTCACTCATAAATCAAAGTTTATTGAGTGCCCACAATACAAGACACTGTACTGGATACCAAGGAAATAAAAAGGAAGGAAACTTGAAGATGTTTCCAGAGAGACGAAAGACATAGGACGTGTGAACTGGGGCTGTCACTCAGGTGTGGAGTACTTGTCCACACCCATGAAGTGGATCGAGGTGACATGAGGAACACTGAACTTGGTAGATGAGTATCAGTTGGTGCTCAAAGCATACAGGACTTTAAGTGGGCTCCAGACATTCCTAGGAATGTGTGGATGCGGTGCATGACATCCATTAACTTAGACAAAGAGAAAATGTTCCAATCATTTCTCTCCCTTGGATGCTCACTGAAAATTAGCATTTCCTTTGATTTCTGATGTACTCAGAAAAAAATAATCACAGTTAACAGTGAAAGCGCCATATAGTTAACAAATAAATCAAAGAAGCACAAGACCAAAATTTTCCTTTCAAGGAGATATTTCAAACCGCAAGCTCACAGAAGCAGTAGGATAGAGAGCAGAGTGTAGGGCCTAGGGAACCGGACAGAGGTCAATGACTTCAATAGAGTCAATGAATGTAACATT
>NC_022032.1:8592343-8606450 GCF_000317375.1 Microtus ochrogaster
CCCCCCACCCTTTTCCCAGCCCCCATCCAATCCTCCTCCTCCTCCATTTCTTTTCAGGAAAAGGTAGAGTTCCCATGAACCCACAACCCAGAGAGTAGATTTTAAGTTTTTTAACACAGGAAAAAAATACAGCTAATACAGATATCAATTAGCTTAATAGAGACATTCTACAATGTGCTATTTATAGACATACCAAAACCTCATTCTGCCATCAATAAATATACGTAATTTTTCAATTAAAATTGCATACATATATGTATAAACAATCTACCAAGTCAATTTAGCATTACTCATTTGTCTGTGTGTCCAAGGCAGACGACCTGGGATTGAACAATCTCTGTTATAGCTTGTCTCTAGAGTGGTTCTTAACCTTTCTAATGAGACTTGGTGGAATTTCTCTTGTCCATGTTGGTATATCAACTAGTGCTATCATCGTTGAGACTTTTATCTTACCTCAGTCAGTACACTAAAGTCAAGAAAACAAATGATAACAAATTCCAGTGAAGACATGAGGAAAGGGGAGCCCTCATTCACTTCAACAATAGCCACAGATAGAAGGCCCCACCTGCTCAAGTGTAAAACCATTTGCATGTGCAAGCATATACAAAATGCTCAAAAAGCCTCATAAAAATTAATACCAAATGGTACATTTTGATAGATTTAAATCTTTACCTCCCCTTCTTAAGATCAAAGCAAATTTACTAAACATTTTAATTTTTAAAAAAAATAAATTTACAAGGCACTTCCCTACTTTGGTTTGTTTAACTACTCCCCTGACCTTGGAAATGACAATGTCTCTTGGTAGCCTTCTCTCTTTCCTTCCATGACCATTCTCTTCAGCAAGCTTTCCTCCAAGGAAGTCAAGAAAGTTCTGATTGACAAGATGAATGGTATTGGAAGGACTCTGTGGAAGTCACTGTGAGAAGTGTAGGGTACATCAGACAGAAACTTTCAGTCAGCTCTGGTTCTCCCTGAGAGGGAAGCGGAGAAGCATCCATAGGTTGTTGAAAATAAATGCTGCCCAGAAGACACAGGCTTGTAAGTATCCATAGGGTAACGCCATCAATGTCTAGATGCTTGTGTCACTTCTGTCGTTGACAAAGGTTTCACCTACTCCCCTCTGCCACAGTACTGGGTACTGAATTTAAGGCTCTAAGGGTGCTAAACATACACTCTACTCTGAAACTATATCCTAGCCCTTTCTATAGGTTTCACTTTGCGGCAGGTCTTTGCTAGGTTGCCCATGGATGCCTGAAGCTTCTACTTTTTCTATTTCGATTTCTTGATAGGCTGGGCAGGATAAGGTCCAACCATGATAGCTTCCTTCTTTAGCCACTGTTTTACTCCCAAATTAGGTGAAGTCTATAGGCTGTAAATACAAAGCTGACTGATGCCACAGGACAGTAATGCAATAATTTGATTTAGGCATTGATGTCATGTCTGAAAAAAAAGTGGGGGAGGTGTAATGGTTAGTTCAAAATAAAGTCAGTTTGACTTGACCATCTGGATCCTCTAGAGCCAGAGCTAATTCCAGCTGGCCTCTTGGTTTGTAAAGTGACCCTAATGACCTTTCCTCCCAGAAGTAGGAGGCAACAGCTCCTGATCTTAGCTATCTTTTTTCACTGATAACACCTATGTTCTTCCTGATCTGGGAGAAGAGGAACCTATAAGCTTCTAGACAGCACAAGCCTTCTTCTTCTCTGACATGGCCAGGAATGAGAAGCCACTGTCAAGCATTCTCATTTTTAATGCAACCTTCTGTCGTTTCTTCCTCACATGAGTCTAGGAAGATGTATTAGTTTCCTAAAGATAGTGTAACAGCATAGAACACACTTTGGGCTAAAAAGCAAAAGTTTATTGTCTCACAGTTCCCGGAGCATGGAAGTCTGAAATAAAAGTGTTAGCGGGGTCACATTATCTCCGCCAAGTCTCTCCTATGCATCACCCCTGCAACTGCCTCTGCTTACAAATGGCATTCTTATTAAGTATCTTTTCATGGTCTTCACTCTTTTTATAAAGATATCATGAATGCTGGAAATGACTGCTTTACTCCCAAATGACCTCACCTCAACCAGTTTCCACACAGAGACTCTGTTTCTGGAAGAAATCTTGGTCCGTGACTCTCATTGTTAAGACAATAATACTTCTTTGGGAAAGCATGGAATTCAACATATAACAAAAGAAACATCATTCTCCTTTTCTCTGTATTCCCTAGTTTCTTCTCATTTCAGGGAAAAAGGAAGTTCCTAGTTTCATCACTGGACTAAAAAATTGTCTTTTATTTTGAATTATATGGAAGTAATCAGATGTCATATTTTTATTACCCTCTAACCTCCTTTGTTGGTCACAACTGAGCCTCCAATTATAATGACTTTTCAATTCCATCTGCTTACTCCCATCCTCCCATTCTAAGGCAGATCACCACCAAATCATTAACTTCCCAAAGTCCAGCTCCGGGATTCCTAAGCCAAATGAACTCCTAATTGCTAGCAATAGCAATTTATTTTCTTTTGGTGAAATGAACCTTGCTCTCAAATCATTTTGTCTTTACCCTCAGAAATCACAAATGTGCATGTTTCATAGCTGTAGTCTTTCACTATCTTCCCATTAATAACTCAAGGGAAAGCCAATTAAAGCAATCCTCTTATCAAAGTGAATTTTGCCATGATTTGGTTTCTGGAGAAGACCACCCAAACAGAGTTCCAAAAGGAGAAAGCAGCATGTCTCTACACAGTTCAATAACGTGTGGTCATGTGACTGGGGTAAAGTGGAATGGTGTGTGTGTGTGTGTGTGCCTACCAAGTATTGTAGCCACCTGAGCTGCTTCCTTACAGGTGAGCATGCGATACCTTAATCAGGTCTAACACCTATTTCCCCATCTTAGCAGCTTCTTCTTTTCCCCAAAGTCACCCATAGCAGAGAACTGCAGCCTGTGTGATCACGGAAGAAAGGTGTTTCGGAACATGGGTCCACTAAACAAAATGTGTCATGGCCTAACGTGGGAGGCTCCGAACCTCATCTAGGGGTTGAGTTTCACTGGATCTAGGGATTTATATGTGTGCATTTTGAACCTCAGGCAGTATTGCTAACAGGTAGTGGGAACCTTAAGAAGTGGATGTGATGCGAGAATGGTACTGGTCCCTCCTTGTCCTTTAAATAATATTCTGTAATACCTCTGCGTTGAATGTGCTTTCCCTATATATGATACCATCTGCCATGGAGTTCTTACCAGAGGAAAGGCAAGACACCAGGCCCTTGAGTCTCCAGAACTATAACCTAAATAAACGCTTTTAAAAATGCTGCATTGATCATCAGCTATTTTGTAACAGCAATAGAAAACAGACTAACAGAGGGGATAGTTTAAGAAGTTCCTTCCTGGACAGAGCTTATGTTACAGAGTGACAGGACAAACAAGCCAAGAAAGGCACTCACAATGTGTCTGAGGGGAGAGTGGCAAAGACATAGGGTGGTAACAGAGAGCAAAGTGGTATGGAGGGGCAGGGGGAGTAGGTGTCCCTGGCAGAGAAGGTCAATTTTGAGCAGAAATATCGAGAATCTGAGTGAGAAGTCAGAGGTTCTCCTGTTTCCCTAAAATGGCCTTTTATCACAGATGTCCCTGTACATGGATCTTCTGTTTAAAAACATCTTGCTTTCCAAAATTTATTCTTGATTAACTATCAAAATGCATTGTCCTTATTCTAATATTTAAAGTTCTAACTTATAAAGCATGGAGTCTTCTATTTAACTGCTTTCTTCACCTTATTATATCTCAAACCTATTGCATACAGGAAAAAAAAGATGAGACCTTGGCTTCCTCAGTAGAAAGCTAAATTACTTCCACACATATGCCACTCTGGGGTTTTACAAGAACGAGGCTAATCTAATGTAAAGTAAACACTCTTACAATGCAGCTCCATGCTTCCAACCCAAGGAGACTCACAATATTATTGAGTACATGCAATGGAGGTGTTATAGCACAGGCAAACACAGACCTCTGGGAACAAAGAGAAGTGCATCAGTCATTACAGTATTTGGTATCTGACACATGATAAGCACTGTAGTGGGTTGAAAGAAAATTGTTCCCTAAATGGAGTGACACTATTAGGAGGAGTGGCCTTATTGGAAGAAGTGTGTCACTGTGGAGGCAGACTTTGAGGTGGCATATATGCTCAAGCTTCTCCCAGTGAGACAGGCCACTTCCTGTTGCCTGCAAGTCAAGATATAGGACACTATGCTACTTCTCCAGCACCATCTCTGCCTGCACACCACCATGACACATGATGATGATAACAGAATAAACCTATGAAAATGTAAGCCACCCCAATTAAATGTTCCTCCTTTATAAGAGTTGCTATGGTTATGGTGTCTCTTCAAAGCAATAGAAACCCTAAGATAGACACTCCATTAGTTTTGATGCATTGGATTTACTGAATTCATACCATTCCATGGGAGTTTTATCTGATCTCTGGGATTGGATCTACCCCTCCAATTATTATGTGTGTTCATTTTTCTTTATCCTCCATGATGCCGGCACATTTATGGTCTGTGAATCTTTGAGATGAGTCAGTCACACACTAAACACTGAGTTCACTAGAATTATGAGTAAATCAGTAATGCAATGCTGTTAAGTATGGACTGGGAGGGATATCATTTTTAAAATGAAATTATTAGATAGAGAAACTCCTCTTTACTCTTGTTTTTCTTCCTCCCCCTCTTCAGATCCTCACGCATATCTGGGGATAGAAAGAATTCCCTCTGCAAACTAGATAGAGAGAAATTCTTACATATATCAAAACAAACATTTACAGAGGTCCAGGCTACTTACTGATAATAAAACCATTTCCTCACTTGCTTTTCATTCCCCTACTGATTTTAACTATTCAAAAAGACAGAGGTGGAGGTCCCAAAGATCGCTGCATGTTGCTTGGGGCTACAGAATACACACTGTGCTGTACCATTCAATTCATTTTTCAATTTATACCAGATACCATCAACAGGGTGGGGATTATATTCTCTCATCACGTGTTCCTGTCAAAACTCCATTGCTGAGAGCCATTCTTTCAAATTCTATCTTACTAGGCACCTACTCTTCTATTTAGCCATTTTCTTCATCTTATCATACTCCAAACCTATCATTGACTGTGATAGCCACAAATCCCTGTGTTGTTTTCCTCAGGAAGAGATCTATAGGACGGAAGGCAGGTCTGGGAAGAATATCAATCAGTGTTGAATTATTTCGAGATCATTTCTTTTCCTCCTTTTTTTCCCCCTAAAAAAACATCAACCCATGGAGAACTGAAACACAGTCATCTCAGCCATGAGGGTTACATATTCATCATTCACCTATGTGCCACATACATTGAGTTCCTGCTATGAGTTATGTATTTCTCTAGACCCTGAGGGTAAAGAGTGAATAAATATAACACTTTCATCTGGATTTAGACACAATAAAGTGGCATCTTCACCCCTAACTCAAACTTTCTACTTTTGTTGGATCATGGGGATATGAGTGTGTGTGTGTCGGGCAGTCCATTTCAATGTATACACCTGATTTTCCTGCATAGATTTTTTTAATTTTACCTCGTTTTACTTAGCTATATATTTAGACTAATCTTTACATTCTGTATTCTGCACAATTACTAAAAGGAGGTATCTTCTTTCTGCCATTGAGTGTTGTTGAACTGACTCCTTCCCGTGTCTTCCTAGCAGACTTTCAGAATGAACTGAGAAACCAAAACAGAACCATCCTATTCCACAGTAAATTTGAATGAAAACTGGTACCAGAGTCAAGAACTTCTCCAAGAGAAGGCACTGCGGGAACAAGCTGAGTCTCTCGGGATTCACACACAGTGGCACAACTGAGTGTTTATGCTGAGTCATGGTCCTTCATCTCTCCTACCAGATGGAGCTGAACGTTTTTAACCTCTGGAGGTTTGGTCATGTCTAAATTGGGGTTCAGATTTGCTTTATATCGGTTCCACATGAGAAACCATCGATTCACTAATAAAATATGCAGAACCTTTCAAACTAGGAGGCAAAAAGTAACAACAGAAAACGTGCCAAGTTCAAACTCATTAGGGAAAATGCTTCAAACGTTTGCTCAAATCAAAACAAACTTTACTTAATTTGCTGCATGCTGATGCAGCTGCAAAGTAAAGAAGGAAAGTTGTGCGTCACAATGGAACAAGCCTTAGCTCAAGGTCCACTCTGATGAGGGACAGTATCTGTCCCTAAGCTGTCCACGGATTGGTCCTCCGGTGGTTTCCTCAGTCACATCCAATCATTATACAAACCATTAAACTTAATGGATTTGAAACCCACTCTGACTTTAGTGCCAGTAAAGCCTCTATTATCTATAGATGCAGGCAATCTGTTCCAGGGATGGATTCGCACTGTAGGGAAGAATTAGTCAAAGATCACAGGTCCCCTCCCCTCAGTGCAGAAGCAATAGCAGTTCAATGAGACATAGCACCATTTCCATCAAGGGAGGTCCATGTCGTCTTCCCAAGTGTGGATCCTTCATCACTCATGATGAAAATGGTAGAAAAATGCAGCTTGTCACAAATCTGTCATAAGTGGCGACTCCTGCCAAGCCGACACCCGTAACTGTGCTTCCTCTGATGTCACCAGATAATGTAACTCACTGTTAAAACAGTGTTGACAGCAGAAGAAGAGAAAAATAAAATAAAAAGATCTGGTTGAGCCAAGGAAAGCATTATGGAAAAACAGGGGCTGACACTGGGGCCTTGTCTACATATGTCTGCATTTCAATTGGAAAAGCAGTATCTGGAGATGTGTCAATAGCACCATGGCCACTGCCTAGCGCAGAATTCGGTTTCCAGGTGTGAGCTAAGCGCGGTGCCCACTGAGCTCTGCAAGTAATTACCAGCTTACAAAACAAAGGGCCCAAACAGATTGCTGCCTTCCCCTGCTCCCGCTTCCCTAAGCAGTCCGTGAGTAGAACAAACAAAATGAGTAGGATCAGCTTTTGAAGCAGGCATTGGCCCGGCATAACTCATTGTTTGGCATGTCTATAATGGCTCATCTATAATGGCTCTTCACAGCGTGACATTCACTTCCAAGTGGATGTCTTGATAAATATGGCATCGAAACCCATGCCTAAGGAAAAACTGAGTGGGGCTGAAATGGTTCCATTTCGGAGTGAAGTCAGTTGCTATGACCATCTGTGACCATTAACACGAGCAAGGGGCTGGCCAAACACATCTACCGTGCTTGAAAACCTTCTGCTTTTTGATGTTTGAAAGGCAATGGCGGATGTTTCTGTTTCCAAGTGGCCTTCATAGCATCTGTGGTAAGCATTCAGAGACCCAGGACATTTGTGGTCCCATGTTACAAAGCAGGGATAATGCTAAGGGTTGAGTTGGAGAGGTTCGCACATCCGATGACATCACAGGGCTTCTATTGTAGCCATGCAAGGCAGCAGCGATCAAGGGATCACAAAAACACATAATTGAACACAAACCCTCTGTGGCCTCGTCTAGAATTCTTCCAGTGAAGAGAATGACTCCTTTTCTCTGCCCTGCGACTGAGCTCTTCTTGTTTCTCTACTAGCGTTTCCTTCTGTCCTTGTCGTGATACGGATTACTTATGTCTTAGGCGCATTAACTCCAATGTACATAAGAACAGGAGCCACATCTCATATTCGGGGTGCTAACCCCACTTTCCTGACAAGTATTGTAAGTGTACTGAGAGGCAGTGTCAAATGGGCTTCCATCTTAAGTTTTCCATGCCTCTGCTTACACAGGGGAGCTTAGAATTCACCACTGGCCCTTTGGAAATTTTTCATCCAAAGGTTTGAAAAGATGTTCCTTGGAATAAAGACAACTCTAAAGGCAGAAGAGACAGTCCTAAGACAGCCATTTCTAAGACAGAGCCATTTGTCTAGGAAAAAGGAACAATTTTATTGAACCCAAAGACCTAAGGCCAAATCAGCACTGATTGGTAACAGTAGTCAACCTTTGACAATCAGAGAAAAAAAAAAGCAGTAGGTTTTTCAATTAATCCATTCAACTTTCATTTGGAATATCTTTGCTAAATTTTACCTTGGCAATGCAATCACATTGAGAGTGGATGGCAGTTCTTCAAAAGGGTTGAGAAATTGAAAATTGTTATTTTTAGATGGTAAGACTTAAGAGCAGTATATTAAAAAAGAATAAGAGTAACATATATCAGTATCTTGATTTTTTTCCTGGTGAACACAGGTCTAGAACATTGCTTTCCCTCACTGGAGGAACTAGAGACTAACAGCAGCTTAGAGACATGGACTAGCTGGGGGCAGCTTATCCTCTGCTGTGCTTCAGGAAGACAGCAGGACCGAAGCAGTTTCAAGAGATCATTTTCATGCCTGGAAGTTCTCCAAGTTCAAACCTGGGTGTAGAATGCATATAAATTATGCTTCTCTATTGGTTGGGAACTTTTTGTTTAGCCGAGGAAGAAATATGAAATTAGCACTTCCTGTGGTGCTTAAGATGATGATGTAGTTATAGGTCACATTGAAAGAGAAAAAGAATTAAACCAAGAAGCAAGGGGCACAAACAGAATATAAAATAATTAATGATTAAGGGGCAAGGGGACCACAGGGTAAGAAAAATAATAATGAAATGTTTATATGGTTGAATATGTATACACACACATGTGCACACACGCACACACACATCTGACACTGAACCACAGAGGCATGAAAAAGGGACTTTTAATAGTAGGTCATAAGCCAGATGATGGTGGTACAAGCCTTTAATCCCAGCACTCTGGAGGCAGAGGCAGGTGTATAGTTGAAAGCTTTTCTCTCTCATTGGGTCCCACTGGACCAATTTCTCTCCTGCCTGCCAGTCCCTCCAAGTGCTTATAAAATAATTGTTTAGAGGCTTAATATTAATTATAATTGCTTGGCTTATGGATTGGGCTATTACTGAATAGCCCTTACATTTAAATCAACCCATATCTAATAATCTGTGGATGGCCAAAGGGCTTCATCTATTTCCTGTTCTCTAGTACATCGTGCTGCTCTGGTAGCTCACTAGCTTCTCTCTGGGCTCTGCCATTTTTTCATGTGTATCTCTGTTTGGATTTCCCACCTAGCTATATTCTAACTTGCCATAGGCCCAAGTAGCTTTATTCATCAACCAATAAAAGTAGCACATATTTGCAGCATACAGAAGGGCATTCCATAACATCTCCCTCCCCTGTTCTGTCCAACTAAAAAGGAAGATTTTAACTTTAATGTTGTAAAATCACATATAAAAACAGTTATCGAGCAGAAATTACAGTTACAAATAATTAGTCTATTTGTATTTGGTAAAATTAAAGAAAATACTCCATTATCTACTTTATCTTTGTGAGTCCAAATTTTATATCTAATTTATATTTTTTCATAAATAAGGAAATCCATAATTATATCTATCTAATCTTCAATAAAAGACTCCAGAAGTATATAATACTACCTGAGTAAACAGGAAGTACTTTGTAAGAAACTTCAAAAACTTTAGAAATGACAGAGACACCTAGCTGCCTGGACAGTCTCCCAGGTTCTTCTGTAACTTTGGGACATCCATCTTCAGCCTACAGGCTTAGAGTATCTGGAAGATTTCTCAGTGAATCAGGAAATTTGAAGTATTGTCCAACATATTTTGACAAAGTTCGTCAGTCACTTTCTTCTTTGTCCTATAGAATGTCTGACAGACTCTTTCATGAAGCAGGGACTCTGAAGAACTGTCCCACCTTGTTTTGGCAACTTGAACAGGCATTTTTCTATTGGTCCTGCATGTCCAGTTATACAACATATTGTCAAGCAGTCCAAGCAAGAGCAGTTTCTTGTCAAAATGGCAATGTGTCTCACCACATTGAAAGCAAACTCCATAAGAAGCTTCTTCGATGCCCATCATCCTCTTGAAGTAATTAGTCTTCAAGCAGGAGCAAATGTGTCTTACTTTTGAGAAAAGTCTAGGTTTTTAAAACATTTTAAATGCTATATTTTGTATGACTTTGAAGCATTTGAAGATTACCTTTTCAACTGAAATATATCTTTGCATATCTAGAAAACCTAATATTACTATAAGTTGAATATTGTACATGACTATTAATTTTCATTTGAACTATATATATTACATTTTAAATGAATTGAATACCTTAAATTATAATAAATAAAGACATAATACTTTAAATAAAAGTTGAAATATACATATTGTATAACAAAATTGACCTTAAATTAGTATCAATATATAAAAGTCCTTTAAACAAGAATAGAAACATACATACAGTGTAACAAAATTAATTTAAATCCATGACAATGTAAGATATCTGAGATTAATAGTTGTCTTTTTATCCTATTTCTTTTATTCCCCTAAATATAACAAACATCCATAACCTACCAAATAACCAAAGACCATCCATACCCTACAACTCTTGGAAATGTGGAGGTTTTTTTCTCCAAACTGCTTCCTGCCGAATGTGGATGAATTATCTTAAGTGTCACTGAGAAAATTTGAGATAATTTCAAATCCTGACTGGTGTATTTTGTGTGGTTGGTGCAGCTCAGCCTTGAAGCTGTTATGGATGTTGGATCACCTGGGCTGTTGTTTCCATTGGAGACCTTTTATGGGGTCTTGTTTGATCAAAATATATTAGCCTGAAAGGAATCCACAATGTCTCCTTGTCTGTGGAAACAAATTCAGAACCTTTTTTTCCAAAGCAACATAGCCTTAGACATCAATTTTTGAAGTCAAGATACCTTTAAGTTGGTTTAGCTTAGCAGTTCCCACAGTCAAATGTCTCTGTAGTTAGCTCATTAACAGTTAAAATATTTAAAGAAAACACAACATAAATAATCTAGACTCATTGTGTGCCTTCCATTTCCATGTGGCCCAGTATACATTTTTTACTCCATTTTTTGAGGACCTCAGTTTATTATCTCTAAGTTATTTTCTTTATTCATGACTTTATCCTCTCTCTCCCAAGCTTATGGACATTTATCAAACATGACTAACACTGAAGTCACAGAACTAGTTAAAAAAGAATTTTAATATTAGGTCATAAGCTGGGTGATGGTGGCACATGCCTTTTATCCCAGCACTTGGGAGACAGAAGCAGGAGGATCTCTATGAGTTCACAGTCAGCCTGGTCTACAGAGTGAGTTCCAGGAGAGTCAAGGCTACTGAAAAAACAAAACCCACATCTTGAAAAACTTTTTAAAAAAGGAAAACATAGTAGCTCATAAACTGTGCATTATCTACTATTCTCCATACTTCTCCTGGTAAAGAGCAGAAAATTCCGTTTTGTTAATGACATAACAGCCACACTCAAGGCCTAACAAACTTATATTGAGTTAAATTCCTGACTCAACACTTTTTACTCATAGGCTAAGCACATTAGCTTTTTCCAGGGCAGAAGGAAGAGTTAAAAGGAGCAGCCACAGACTTTCATACTATGAGAAGTATGGTCCCATAGTCAACTGAAGATGATAGATCTAATTTTTGGGAACAAAACACTAACATCAGACTTTTGGAACTTGTAAGGCTTCTGGTGTAGAGAGGAGGCAATGAACAATGCAAAATGAAACAAAATAAAATGTTAAACAGTATGTTTTCAAGCTTTTCCTCAATTTTTTTATTTTTTATTTTTTTTACTTCCTGACAAAGATAAAAGAAGTCATAACCATGGTAACACATTGATGCTGTATGTGATTTGGATAGGTCTAATTCCTACAGGAAATTTCCCAAAAACTAAAGAACAAAAATTCTGCTTGTGCCAGAAGAACCACTCATTAGAAACTATTTTTGCCTTGTAGATTCCTGCCATCCTTTAGAAAATGGTGCCCTTAAGAGCTGGAAGCTTACTCCTACTTCTGAAGTCAATGCTTTCCCATACACCAAGACAAGTCAAAAAGCAAATGTACAGTATGTTCAATGATCAAGAACAGGTTTTCAAAATTCAGAGCTGAGGACCGCTCTGTCTGGAAGCATCTCTTACGAGTCTTTTTGCCCTAATTGCTGAACCAGCTACTGGGTAAACGTGGGGAATCCTTGGTCCCAAGATGTCCATTTACATTTGTGTTTCTCTTAGAGAGGTTATTCTCTCTTTGTTCATAGAATGACCAAATCTTGACAGTGTCCTTTTTGAGTTGAGCCACCATGAAAGAAAGATTATCTTCATAACCTGGGGATATGGTGGTTTACACTTAATTCCCTCTTACCTCATCATGTTGGTGAAGTGTAATGCCTATGTAATAAAGATTTTACCCAGCAGGTGGGAGCAATTACACATAGCTCATATTTTTATGGCAGCCAACTCCCTTCAAGATTATAATCCACAAGAACATACTAACAGATACCACAAATCTCTGAAGCCCAGATTTACTAATCCATTCATCAACTCTTAAGCACAGATGACCAAACTTAACTGAGAAGCTTGAGTTTACATTACCATCAAGTTCTGTTGAAGACAGGAAGGGCAGGTAAATCTTGTTCCTGGACACAAGGTCATCTAGCCTATGCTAATTTTTGTCTTATTTTTCTTTAATTTTATATAACTGGAGAAATTTAGAGTTTGGATTTTCTTTCATATTTTGTTTTTGTCCTAAAAATACAATGATTTGTGCCTTGGGCTAGAGTTTGCAACAATGTCAATCTGTGTTTTAACTAAATTCATATTTGCAATTATGAAATACCAACAGAATTGAAATCCAGGGTAAAACAATTTTACATATTTACCAAACTTAGATTACTCATCTAACTGTTCCCTTGCTCCAGTATTTTGGCAAATTTCAGATTCAGCTGCTAGCATTCCATCACAAAGGATAAAATATTTTCTGAGATCCAGCACTTTTCTTTTTTTGTGAAATACCCATTTTGCAAAATATGTGTTTAGTTTACCAAGATAAGTGTGACAACAACCATTTCAACTCACTATGCAAAGTTAAGGCAAAGCTGATATATGTGCATTTTATTTTCAGAAATTCTTCTAGAACTTTGCTGAAAATTACTTTCAACTTTTTTGGCATATCTCTTGAACCAGTCCTGTCATAGAGGGTGGCAAGATGAGGACCAAATGCTCCACGTTTCTGAAAAGACAGCAAGGCTATAGTCCAGATCTCTTTGAATCCAGGTGGGAATTCTTGCCAGTGGAGCAGAAGGCACCCATCATTAGCCAACACACTTAAGAATGCATGGAGGGCCACATACACGTCTGCCCCTTTATACTAAGCTCATCCTTCCCAATGCAGCACAATAGCAGAAGACCTTGAAGCCATGTATTGTAGAAGGGAGAACCATCTTCTCCATTAAGAACACATGGGGAAAATTCATTCTTAGTTACATAATAGAGGAATGACCCAATCAAGAACAACCCTGAACTAGGAAAATTTAGGTTTTGCTTGTGATGAAACACTTAGATCTAATGAAAAGATTGTAACAGATGTCAGAAGCTCTGACTCAGTCATACAAATAAAAGAAAATCAATAAAGTGCCTTTTTCTCAAGTTTGTATGTACCAGGATACCAATAAAATATCTAAATATACATGAAATGTGTTATGTTGCATACTTTTCCCATAAGGAGTGAATTAGTTTTCATTTGATGAAGTTCAAATATCATCTTTATTTTACCTACTTAATTTCAGGCAAATGAGAGACTCTTATTGTATACATAAGGGAAGAATCATGTCCTATTTATGCAGAATTAACTGCTTCTACTATAATTCTTTATCTAACTTTAATGAACAGATCCAGTGAGTTTTAATCATATTTTTTACTTCCTTTTTAAATTGTTTTTATTGAGCTATATATTTTTCTACACTCCCCTCCCTTTCTCCCACTTTCCCTTCTACCCACTCTCATGATCCCCACACCCTCAATTTTCTTATGATATCTTGTGTTTTTATACTCCCCATGTAGATTAGATCCATGAATGTCTTTCTTAGAGTCCTCTTTGTTGTCTAGGTTCTCTGGGATGGTGAATTGTAGCTTGTTTTTCTTTGCTTTATGTCTAAAAGCCACTTGTGAGTAAGTACATAATATATTTGACTTTCTGGGTCTGGGTTACCTCAATCAGTATGATGTTTTCTAGATCTATCCATTTGCCCACAAATTTCAAGAT
>NC_022032.1:8606550-8613024 GCF_000317375.1 Microtus ochrogaster
TTTTTTTTTATTCATTCTTCAGTCGAGAGGCAATTAGGTTGTTTCCAGGTTCTGGCTTTGACAAATGCTGCTGCTATGAACATAGTTGAGCATGTGTCATTGTGGTATGATTGAGCATTCTTTGGATAAATTCCCAAAAGTGGTATTGTTGGGTCTTGAGGTAGGTTGTTTCCTAATTATCTGAGAAATTGCCATACTGATATCCAAAGTGTCTGTACCAGCTTGAACTCTCACCAGCAATGCAGGAGTGTTTCCTTTACCCCACATACTCTCCAGCATAAGTTGTCATTAGTGTTTTTGACCTTGGCCATTCTTATAGGTATAAGATGAATCTCAGAGTTGTTTTGATTTGCATTTCTTTGATGGCTAAAGATGTTGAGCATTTCCTTAAGTGTCTTTCAACCATTTTAGATTCCTCTGTTAAGAGTTCGCTATTTAGGTCTGTTTCCCATTTTTTTTTATTGGATTATTTGATCTTTTGATGACAAATTTCTTGAGTTCTTTGTATGTTTTGGAGACCAGCCCTCTGTCTAATGTGGGGTTGTTGAAGATCTTTTCCTATTCTGTAGGCTGCCATTTTGTCTCGTTGACCATGTCCTTTGCTTTACAGAAGTTTCTCAGTTTCATAAGGTCCCATTTATTAATTTTTTCTCTCAGGTCTGTGCTTTTGGGGTTATATTTAGGAAGTGGTCTCCTGTGCCAATGCATTCAAGTGTACTTCCCACTTTCTCTTCTATAAGGTTCAGTGTGGCTGGTTTTATTTTTTACTTGTTTGTGCATTCAAAATTTGAGAAAACAATTAATCTAATGAATTATCAACTTGATATCCTGTTAACTATTTTATTACAAATATATTAATAGTTTCAACCCTATCTACAGAAACAATATTTGATGATGGAATGAAAGGTAGACCTAGATGAGAACATAAAGCTCCAGAAATTCTGATACAAGTGGACCATAAATTAACATATGCATATTACATGCTTATATTCTTTATAATGCTTTAAAACCCAAAGGATTGGAATGCTAACTCTGTGATGATGCTTAAAATATCAGCATATCCATGTTATTGCTGGTCCATTCACAATAACTAGGTGATGGGAACCAGTCTAGATGTCTATCAGTGGATGAATAGATACTAAAAATGTGATACATTTCTACAGCAAGATACAATCCAGCTGTTAAGGAAAATGAAACCAAAATATTACAAGATAAATAGTTGAAGCTGGAAACACTCACAGTGCGTGGCATAACCCTGTACTAAAAAGACAAATGTCACAGGGTTTCTCTCACTTGTGGATGGGTGTTAGCGTTGGATTTCTAAGTGTGTATATGTGCTTTATTTGGAACTTGACATAAGCTAGGGTTACCTGAAAGGAAGGAACTTCAATCGGGAACATGCTTTCTTAAGATCTGGCTAGTAGGAATTTTTCTAAATTAGTGATTGATTGGGGAGGACCAAGCCCACTGTGGGTGGTGTCATCTCTGGGCTGGTAGTCCTGGGTTCCAAAAGAAAGCAGTCTGAGCACACTCTTAGTAGGACATGAGCAAGTTTCTTAGCATCACTGCCTCTTGGTTTCTGCATCTTAAGGGTGAAGAAAATAGTAATAATTTAGCTTCTGGGTTCTGTTGAGAATGAGATGAATACAGAAGAAACCCTTCAGAGATCCCTATCACACAGCAAAGATCAGACATTAGCTCTTTCTGTTCCCTTCTCTCTGCACACTTGAATAGTTTCACTTTATTCTCTAGTCTTTAAATAAATCCAGAAGAACCCCAAATGTCAGTAAGACCTGCATAAAAATGATCAGGCATCTGTACGTGATTTCCAGATTTGTCCCAGGACATCCTTCTCTATACTATTATTTCTCAATATTTGGCTTTTAAGAGGTGCCTCACAGGGGAATAAACATACTGCCCTCCTATGCCAGGCTCTTATACTTATTTATCTGCCCCAAGATACATTTTAGGACACTTATTCTCAATAATAAAGTAGAGAAAATAAATTCTCCAGAATTTCTAATGCATGAAGCAAACTTATTACCCTTCTATTATCACTTCAACATTTTTTTTTTTGGTTTTTCGAGACACAGGGTTTCTCTGTGGTTTTGGAGCCTGTCCTGGAACTAGCTCTGTAGACCAGGCTGGTCTCGAACTCACAGAGATCCGCCTGCCTCTGCCTCCCGAGTGCTGGGATTAAAGGCGTGCACCACCACCGCCCGGCTCACTTCAACATTTTTGAGTATAATCATTCTATTCCATTTCAACATATCATGAAAATATCAATCTATAAAAACACATGATATTTGAATTATAATTACAATATTGGTATATTTATTCTGCTATAATTACTAGGAGCATCATGATAACATCTGTTAGTCATTATTATTATGTAACACTTTTTTGGCAAAGAACATATATAATGTATATATGGATACAACAATCTTAGTTATCACATGTGTCCTGTATTTTCAACAAACAAATGTCTCGTTAACAATACTGGGAGAAATTTTTTTAAAAAAATATTTCTAGTAGTCAAAGAACATGTATTAACTAACCAATAGACTCCAGGAGTTAAGGTTTATAATTCTATATAGTCCCACCCAAGCAGCTGGTTTTGCTATTGCTAAAGACAAGGTGATTGGCAGATGATCAACTAGGGCTTTTACTACTTGGTCAACTCAAAAGCTGTTCTTCTTGCAGAATTTCATGCATACCAATGTCCAATCTGCCCATCACATACATGCTTGATGGAAGATGCAGGTGACAATGGCTCTTTGGAAGACACTGGGCAGCATTGGCTCCCACACTCTCTGGTGGCAAGGATGTCATTGGTATCTAACCAACATGCTTTAGCTAGATGGGTTTAACAATCAATATGGGTAAGATAGAAAGCCTTTGTCTGTGGTGGAAATTTCTGTACCCTAATTTCACTTTCTTCCCTTTTCCTACTTTTATCTCTCAACAGGCCAGCCCCCTGAAATTATCTTTACTAAGTCAATTATATGAGGAATAATTCCAATAATCATTTGTTTATATCTAAAAAGGAAAAGGAGTAGAGAGGGCTAACCTGTTATTAATTTATTTTCTCTGAAGTTCTATCTACTAGAGTGTGTATGTAAGCTTTTGGCTGGTAGGGAAGCTGTTCTATTTTCTCTTGAATTGTTTATTTTATTTTACTTAGAGAACCATGATTAATTCTGCCAGTGAGCTCGTTATCAGCATCAAGTGACACCTGCTTTATAACTAGTCTTGAGGTAAAGCTTGTATTCTGAGCAGAACAATCAAGAGGAAAATTGCAATCAGATTGTGCTTGAGGAAATTTTCATTGACAAGCTAATGGGTATTTTTTCTTTCTTTTTATAATGCCTCATTCTTACACAGAAATACTCATCCCAAGCAGAGATGGATTAGATATATTCTGTAGTCACACCATAAGAAAGTCATGGGCAACCTAGCTCCAAAATAGCCCCCTGAGATGATCAGTTCAAGCAGGTGTTCTTAGCCTTCCTAATGCTGCAGCCATTCCTCAGGTTGTGGGGACCCCCAACCATAAAAATATTTCACTTCTACTTTATAACAGTAATTTTGCTACAGTTATGAACCGTAGTATAAATGTCCGATGTGCAAGATATCTGATAATGTTATCCCTGTGAAGGGGTCATTCAACCCCCAGGGGTCACAACCCCCAGGTCGAGAGCTGCTGCTTTAAAAGCAGTCAAAGGTATCTCACTGGCACCTGTGTGCTTTAGAAGAAGAATTAGCTACTACCAATCACAGCAGGAAGGGGCAAGAGAATGAACGATCAGGAATCCCCATTTATTCTATAAAGCCCGTTTTAAAAAAAAAAAAACCTATTCAAAGATACAGGTAGGGAGTCCCGTTGATGAAGCTCACGCCAGAGTCCTCAAGAAGAATGTAGAAGAGCTAGGGGCAGAATGGACGAAGAACTGTTAGAGAATGACCTGGCATTTTCCTTTATGTCTCCTATGGAAAGGGGGTTTAATCTGCTATGTGAACTATTTCTTAGTGCAGTGGATTGAGAGCTATTTGGAGACTCTTTTGTTCGTTAGGCATTTTATGCATAATGATACTGTTTGTTATATACATTAGTATTCTGAATTTCCTTGTCCAGCTACCACAATGAGTATTAGTCCTATTTCTTTAACACTAAATATTGCTTTCTAGGGTTCCAATCTTGCATATAAAAAGCTCATATCCTTTTCTTCCATTCATTAACTCATTTACTTGAAAGGGTTTTAAGTGTTTACAATGTTCCAGCTATTAGGGTCGGTGCTAGAATTACTGGGCTGACAGAAACACACTAGAACTTACAGTCTAGTGAGGGAGAAGATATCAGAATATAATTTGAAAAGCATTATGCAAGCAAACATAAAGTGGCCACCATTTATAATGAATGCTGTAAAAGCAGAGAGCAATGAGGGCAGAAGGCATTGATCAGGAAGTCACCTCTCTGAGGAATCACCATGAGAACGAATGCAGAAGATTAACCATTAATGAAGGGACTGCTTGCAGGTTGTTCTGATAATACCTTAGTGGAAAGTTTATGTTTCCAAAGACTAAATGGGGAAATGCGGCATAGAAACGGAAGGTTGGGAAGATGTACTGTGTGCCCATGGGCAGGGATAGTGTGCCAAAGGCCTCCTATGAATCTCAGACCTTGTTTTAATATCTAAGGAAAAACAGTTGGAAGGTTCAGACATTGGGATGTCACTGTCCAGAGGGCATCTAACATAATCTTTCGACTGGCAAATGGAGCCCAGTGGTTGAGGTGAGGAATGAGGGTAGAGTATGACGGAGTGGAAGAGAAGTAGACAGACTTTAAAGAGAGCAGAGGATAAAATACAGGACACAGTGAAATAGGTCACATGAAAAGCAAAACATGAAAAAGAAGAAGTTTGTATCTTGTACTAGAACAGTAGGTGGTGAGGGGTGGGTATTAAGCTAGGAGCTACCAAAAAAGAAGAGAGAAGACACAGCTGTATACACAGCTGCATACTATAGTCACTTGAGTTATAAAAAAGCTTTTATAAAATATATGGTATGGGATAAGAGTATAGCACAATGTTAGAACCTTGACCTACAGCCTACCCTGGCTTAACCCATAGCATCAGACATCCAAATACTACATGGTGGGAGGAAAGAAGAGTGAGAGGCAGTACGGTGTTCTGAAACCCAACGCTGGCCAGAGACATTGCCTAACAGTGCAGTATTTTTATCAGTCTAGCTTTAGCAACTATCTACAAATAGAGAAACCTAATTTGATTTCCAAAGATTGTCACTTTAACTCTAAATACTTTACCATCTGTATGCTAGGAAAACAAAAGAATGTCTTATTCTTCCTTTACACTCCAGGGAAAATGGAGATTTATGGCATTAATAACTTGGCCAAGGTTCCACACTCTGAGTCAGCAGTAAAGTGAACGGGGAGAAAAGAAGTCAAGATTAAAGAGCTGGAGAGAATGTAGAGATCATGAGACCTAGCCGCTTTGTGGATTAGGAGGAGAAATTTCATTCTGAGGCTGAGAGATACTTAGCAAGAGATTTGTGATTAGTCATGCCTCTTAGTCCTGCTGTCCTGCTGGTATGTGTATGCATGTGTCTGTGTGTGTGTGAATGTATGTGTGCACGTGTGTGTGTGTATGCATGTGTGTGAGTTTGTGAGTGTATGAGTGAGTGTGTGAATGTGTGTTTGTGTTGTGTGTGTGTGTTTCCTATCCACAGCAGTGACTGATGTTCAAGCTAATGTTCCATTGTTCATTGATTTGGCCTTTCCCAGTAGCAAAAAAAAAAAAAAAAAAAAGAAAGAAAAAAAGAAAGCAGTGCCTAGCAAAAAGTATTATGTAGCAATTGAAAGCCAAGCATGCTGGGTGAAAATGTAAACTGAAGTGAATTTTGGCAAGTTGACCCACAGCACACATGAGAACAATTAGAACATTTTCCTGCGATCTTTGTTTCTTCACCCACAAAATGTGATAGTTGTGAATAACTATGTTCTTGCCCTATGAAATTATGGTTCTATGTACAGCTGCTCCAATATCCAAGGGCCCTTCCAGGACTTGGGAAAATAGGCCCCTTCCTTCATTGTTTGGAATATGTTTCCTGATGAAAGGGGATATGTGCTGGTTTTTATCATGGAACATATTTTCATGTTTAAACTCCAGAGAAAGTGAGAGGAAAGCATAAAACAGGAAGCATCTGTACTTCAAACTGGCAGAGCAAGTGGAATTTGATGTGACTTCAACATTTTTCACTGCCTTGTATTAACAGATGGCTAGAATTCAAGAGCGCTTTACATGAGAAAACGGGCGGAAACTGCCAGGAGGACCTCAGATTGGATGGGAGGAAAGTGGAGACGATGAGGGGAGGGGGACAAGGATGGGAGGAACAGAGGCTGGAGGAAAAAAGGAATAAAAGGAAGGTAGGAAGAAGCAGAGGAAGGAAGCAAAAGAG
>NC_022032.1:8613513-8616473 GCF_000317375.1 Microtus ochrogaster
GGCGGCATCAGCAGAATGCAGAGAAGGTACCATCCATCTTCAGTATGACTTACAGATAGGTTCTTAGTCCCAGCTTGCAGGTCTGCCTGCAAGGATGGGTTCTTCCACTCTTCACTGTTTGAACACTTTAACTCACTCAGACACCCATTTTCTTTTGCACAGAGAAAAAGCAGCCGAGAAGACTCAAGAAGAGCTGCAGGTGATCAGAGCTTCATAAAAGAACTTGCTTTTGGTTTCTCCTCTAGTATGTATTGAGTGGGAATAGTTCCCAGTGCCTATGGAAGCAGGTTCTTCCTACCATGCTGCCTGAGAAGAACACTCAAGAGCCAGGCACCTTCTTGCCCCAGAAGGTAAGTGGATACTGAATCACGCAGCCCATCTTCTCAGATCACAAGGGATCTTCTGGTGCCTGGGCTCAGACTTCTGGCAGGGGATACTATTATTCATATCTACCTTAGTTTGCACATAGATTCTGAAGTTTTCAAACCTGAAGGCTATGGCACGTCAGAGGAATGGAGACGTGGGTGGGAGTAAAATGCTTTTATAGCTTTTCATTGGAATCATTCATTTCCCGAAAAGTGCCATGGAATTGCTATCAGTGAAAAGAATCTCAATGAATCCTTGGTCTCTACACACCAAACAGCGCAGCAGTGATTTCCCGGAGTAAGGAATGCATCGTTAGCTGGTGGAAATGGTGGCTGCTTTCTTCTGTCTCCCTCCACAGCACAGCTCACTGTCCTTTATAATTTCTCTTTGATCCCTCTGTACCTGGCTTTCCTGTTCTTAGTGAGTCAGGCTGAGGCAGGCAACAAAGGGAAAAGCTGCCAAGGGTAGCAAGAGAGATAAAGTACAAAAGGTCTGTACAACCCAGGGTTGTTCCTTCTCCTGCTTACATAGCTAGCTCTGAACTGGTCCTTGAATGGTCCCCTACTTTCACCATCTGGACCCAGCCTTCCTTCTAAGAACTACATTCTCTTCTACCTGCACTTGTGACCAATATCCAGTCCCTCTCTTCACTGTCACTTCAAGCATTGGCACGTTCTCTCTTACTCACAGAATCTAGAGTGGCAGATAAAGGACAACTTACTTCCTACCTTATTTGGCGGCACAGTCACTGACAGATGTCACTATTTACTCTGTAGAGTAAAAAAAAAAATGTTTTGCCTAGTGGACAATGAAGCAGAATTGTTGTTTCAAACCAATGGATTGATTAAAAAGCCAACTAGCTCTTATTGGGGTTAGCATCTGAAAGGCCCTGAAGATGTGTTCCAAAGAGCGCCCATGAGATGATTCACTGGTTCAGAGTGTTTGCTGGTCTTCTAGAGAGCCAACTTTGGTTCCCAGAACCCACACTACATTTTGTTTGATTTTGTGGTGCTGGGGATCGAACTCTGAGTCTCAAGAATTCTACCACTGAGTTATACACTTAGAACCTCCAGCACTCACATGGGATGGCTGAGATCCAGATCCAGGGCATCTGACAGCTTCTGATCTTTGGGTAACCACCCATACACATCACATACACATAAGCAAAACACAAATAAAAGCATTAGAATTTTAGAAAATGCCAAAGGTACATCTGCTTTTTACAGAAAAAAAATGAAAAGAAAATACCAAATACTTTTTTTGGAATAAACTCTTGGGAATGAGAGACCACCCTTACATATTACTTCTCCTTTCTTCCCTTCTACAGAAACCCCGATTCTCTGTAGGAGATTCACAATTAGTTCACAACCAGAACTACATGGCTTCCCTTGTCAGCCATGTGGCTGATAAGAGCTCTATTTGCTAGTAAGTGCTTGACAAAATACAGAGTCTTTCCCCAAAAGAACTATTCCATATGGCTATTGGCATTCTCCATCCATGGGTTTCTTAACTTGGATTCCTGGATAAATTTGAATGACTTCGTTCTTGTACCTCTTCTATGGATACATCAACTTTTAGAGATCCTTATCTCCATTTTACATATTCCTAGCAGTTTTTTTTTTCTCTAATGGAGTATCTGGCCAATAAATACACAATTAAAATTACTAAGGGTCAAAAATTGCTTAAATATGGTTTTGGAGTCCTCCAGGTACAAAACAAATTGCTGAATCATAAGTAAATAGTCCTTCATACTTTGTTTCATGTAGTTTAACCTACTGCCAAGACCTTTATAGATGGTGCTAGAACTCCCATTCTTCTCCATTGCTAAATGCTTCCTTCTGCTCACTCTAGGCTGCTTGATGGATAAATCAGGACTTCACTCCCCATCTCTGAAATGTTTTTTTTTTTTTTTATCTCTGAAGCTCTATAAGCATCACCCAGAGACTGTGGGTCACTTAGCCTGGGTCTGTAGATAAAGCTCAGCTCTGTCTGCCTGCTTCATCTTAGAGAAGTTGTCTCTAGATCTTGTCATCCAGACTTCTGCTTCCGATGATTCAGCCGTGCCTTCCCTCATCTATGCTCCAGCAAGTGTACACACGCCATTCTTTGGTTTTCTTGTGCTCACCACTCATGCTTTCCCTGAAATTCATGCTGCACAGGGTCTAAATTGCTCGTCTCTCGTGCCTTCTGCCAGCCTAAGTCCAATAGCTCATGTGTTCCTATTACCATGAGTATCTCAGACTGTCTTTGATTTACAGGACTCCAAGCTAATGACACTGTTACTTAGAAAGGTA
Source organism: Microtus ochrogaster (assembly GCF_000317375.1). Lineage (NCBI taxonomy): Eukaryota > Metazoa > Chordata > Mammalia > Rodentia > Cricetidae > Microtus > Microtus ochrogaster. Next base: position 8,616,174 of record NC_022032.1, read on the forward strand.
TTTTAGTTTGATTATGACTATGCTTATTTCCTTATGTCCAAATAAAATATCAGTTCTTAGCTTATCTGATCAGCAAGAATGTGGCGTTCCCAGGTTCCTTTGCTTCTCTTGGCCTTTCTCTTTCTGGATTTCTATTTACATACTAAGAAATAGTTCATGGCCTTTAATTCCCACCAAGACCTCCGTCTCTGAATATGCCCCTTACTTTTGTGTCTGAATATTCTTTTACTTTAGTACCTGAATATGCCCTTATTTTAGTATCTGAATATGCCCTTACTTTAGTACCTGAATATGCCCTTA
>NC_022032.1:8616573-8618195 GCF_000317375.1 Microtus ochrogaster
TTACTTTAGTACCTGAATATGCCCTTATTTTAGTATCTGAATATGCCCTTACTTTAGTACCTGAATATGCCCTTACTTTAATATCTGAATATGCCTTTAATTTAGTATCTAAACATGCCCTTACTTTAGTATCTAAATATGCCCTTACTTTAGTACCTGAATATGCCCTCTTGTTTTAGTGCATGGGTTATATGTAGCTCCTGAGAGCTCACTCTCTGTCTTCCATCTAACCTTTTGATACACATTCTATTTCACATGGACACCTCTTAGTTTCTACCTAAGAAATTCTCTTTCCTTTGGGCTCCATTTCTGGAGCTGCAACCATGGCAAACAGAACACACTTCCCCATGTTCAGTACTGATGAAAAGGATGAGAGCACAGTTACAAATAGTGAAAACACACTAAAAGTTTATAACTTACTTTTTGAATCACCAGGAAAAAATGAGTATGCTTTGCAATGAACACAGAACTAGGATGCTCCTTTTTACACAGCTCTCTCTTCTGTCCAATGGGAGTTCAGCTGGGAAGTCTGTGTCCTTTGTAATGGTAAAATCAATGAGACTACAGACTTTCCTAGGCCACTTGTGGGTTATTAAAAAAAATACCTCAGACCACCTGGCATTAACAAATGTCTAAATATTATTTCTCTCAGTCTATGAGAACATTAGGAAATTCTGTCTGGTGCAGGCTTGATACACTGCTCCTTCTGCCACATCCTCACCTGGCAACAAATGGGGGAGCAAAGGGTACCAGGGCATTACATTAACTTCATTCACAAAAGAGCTAATCCATTCCCTGGAGCCCTCACAATTTCTTAAGGTCTTCATGTCTTGGTGTTGTCACGGGTTCCTTGGACCCAGCATGTGAATTTCGAAGCACATTAGCAGTGCAGAATTAGGACTCCTTCCCCCTTGTCATGTTTACACCCAGTGACTAATACCATCAAATTTTAATGTGTATTTTCCATTGAATTGTGGTGTTTATCACTCTATAAGGCTTCCAACCTTTGATCGTTTCCTCTGTGCACATAAAAATGAATGAAGATGTTCTCTGTAAAAGCAAAGTGGGCCTTCCTGCTCTGCATTATGTCTATTTATTAGATTGCTTTTTGAGACTTTGGTTTGATGTGTAAGGATGCCTTCTTATAAACAAATGGATACAATACAACGTTTTAATAAATCATATTAATATCATATATATATATATCATTGTTTTAAACTACAGCCCTTGGTGGTGCTGCCAAGAAATCCAGAGTCCTAGTAGCTGAAAGAATTTCAAAGCTGAACTCTGTATCGATCAGCCTTTTTACTTAGTATTCTCTTCAAATTTTATGTTTCCTAAGACCTTAAAACCATTCATCATGTTCTATATGCTGACCTCTAGGAAAAAATAATAATATAGCTAAACTCTATTTTGGAAAGTGTGACACTCAGATATTAGGAAAGTACATTTTTCTTATTAGCCACTGTATTTACCTAGAGACAACTACTACAACATACTTTCTCACTAACATAATCATGTAAAGTTCCCATTAGGTAGAGGCCACTTTGTTTTATGCTTCCTATTTCTTCTTTAAAATAAAAGCAATCAATAAATATGCACCAAGTATAACTTGGATTAAA
>NC_022032.1:8618483-8618919 GCF_000317375.1 Microtus ochrogaster
CATGCCCCAACTCAGGACTGTGATTACTTGGTTCTTTTGATATTAAGATAGTTCATACAAGTAGATCCATTACATCCTGACAGGATATGCAAATGTACTTCTGCTCCTTCTTTTGTAACATGAGGTTACCTGGGAAGTGACTGCCTTCAGGATACTTGGTCTAGGTAGCTTCACAGCCTAAACAACAGAGTGCTAATGATTTGATGCCTCAAAGTGTTAAAGCAATTAGCTGTTCTGAGTTGTCCTTTGTATCATGTTAATGAAGTCTTTTGTTACCTCCCCCCCACCCATTTGAATTGGGTATAAAAGTGTAAGGAAAAATAAACTAAACATAGGCAATTTCAGTATTAACCAAAATGTCCTCCAGGTACTTTCTATGGTTTCTGTTTTTGTTATTTTCATGCATCTTCATATTCTTTACTAATATTTCTAAATC
>NC_022032.1:8619119-8624641 GCF_000317375.1 Microtus ochrogaster
ACTTAGCACCGTGGACTTAAAGAACAGAAAGCTGTGCCTTTAGGTTGAAGTGATCTAGGCAGTAGAGGATTGATCACGTCTGGTACAGTAAACCTGGTCAACAGCCCATGGCTCAGGAGGTAATAAGCCCTAATGGGAAGGCTATAGTTGCTGCTTTGATAAATGGATATGGTGTACCTGTCAACCTGCATTCTAAATGACTATGCTTATGTAACAGATTGGTGATACTGCCAGCTTTGGTCAAGGATGTGTAGAAACACAACTGGCCAAACTGTAGCAAATAAATGACGTTTGAACGCCCAGCCATAGACAGGATATCTCATCTCAATCATCTCCACCAAAGATCACGGGTCACTGCAGAGGAAGGGACAGAAAGAGTATAATGGCCAGAGGGAGGCATATCATGTATGTTGACTCCTAGGATTAAAAGACTGATGGGCTCTTAAACTAACAATGGCTGTGATTACTTCCAGAAGATCTGCACAAGACTGGGTAGGGGACGGGGAGGGCTCATTCAGTCCTGCTTTTCCATGAGAGTTTATATGCAGTTAATAGTGGATGGGGGAGTTTCCAGTAATGTAGCCACTGGTAAAGTATTTATATTCCTATAAACAAATTCTCACCCACAGTCTTGTAAATGACACTACTAAAATTCATGTGTCATGCAGACTCAGGGGCCTAGTCTAGTCTAGAATGCAACTAGTGGGAGTGATGAGGGCGTGGACCAGAGCAAAATTGTACCTCTGCCTTTTCTTGGAGAAGATGTAAATATTCTACAGCCTTGTACTCAGAAATCATGGCCTGTCTCTCCAGGTTCAAATCCTCGATAGCGTCCATATTTTGTGTTTACTATGGGATTATCATAGCTATCCCTGTCTTGTTTTCCTTACTTCTGAAATGTGAATTTTAATATAGCATGCCCATTTACATTATAATGTGAATATTATACAAATGGGAATATTACAAAGTTTAAAAAAAACTAAAGCACTCACTTATCAAGTACTTATGTCTCCACGAAATCTTAACAACTATTACTATTTACTTATCATTATAACCTAGAATAATCAAAACATCTTTGCTTTTATATGACAGAAGACCTGCATAACTACTCAGTCATCTATGGAGTATTGTGTTTATCCCATAAGAATTTCAATTTGTAGGCTTTATTTTTAGAGAGTGGTAATTACATATTACTATTTATTTATTTTTTAGGCAATAATGGAGAAATTAAAATTGAAAAAATAAAAATACTGATGGTTTAGCTCCATGGCCCGGCACTTGACTACCATGCATAAGTCTCTGCATCCAAATCCCAGTACTATGTGATGGTGATGATGATGGTGATGATGATCGTGATGGTAATGATGATTGTGATTATGATGGTGATGCTGATGATGAATCCCACTGCCTAAGAGAAAAACCACGGCAATTTACTGACACTCCACTAGGCGCCTGTCTCTTCACTGACTTGTCAACAACAGGTTGTTATTCATGTGACCTCATCCAAATCTATTTTTGAATCTATTAATTGAACCAGAGGGAACTGTGGTAGAATCGGAGGGAAGAAGATTACTGGAGAAGCTACTTAAGAATGAAAAGCACATCTGGACGCATTGCAAAGAGGAGAAAGAGGAGATAAGAAAGATTAGCAACAGAATTTTGCTTTTTATACAACAGAATCAGTTTTATACAAGAGAATAATGGCTTTTACTTAGAAGAACAATACCATTCTTTATTCATTTGTTAGTATATTTTTCTGTACTAATTAATATACATAATTGCATACTTCTTTCTCTTTATAATTTTTTATGTTTTTTTATGTTTCTGATTGTCTGTATATATGTAAGTGGGCCATATATGTGCCTGACATCTGAGGAGGCCAGAAGAAGAAGTCAGACCCAGTGGAGCTGCAAGTACAGACAGTCTTGAGCCACCACATGGGTGCTGAGAACCAAACCCAGGTCCTTTGCAAGAGCACCAAGTTCCCTTAACTGCTGTGACATCTCTCTAGCTACATCCTATCTCATGTAGTTTTATGTGTAATTTAGTTAACTAACCCCACTGTGACAAATACTTCAGTTGGGTTCCTTTGTTTTATTCTCCACAATTTTCAGTAAATCTAGAGTGATCATCTTTATGATGGCATTTGGATTTTTAGTGACTCAATTTTCTAGTTAGGATAAATTCCAGAAAGAAAAATAGCTTGGCCAAAAGGCATCCTAGCATACATTTTGATATCTACTGTCAAGTTTTCCTGCATGAAATCTGCACTAATTTATGCTTATTCCAACGGAACAAGAAAGTGCACATTAATCAATGTCTTGTCCCTTTGCCAGCCCTGGATACCACCACTAATCTTTCATAACATTTTCAAATGCTCATTTAAAAATGGAATCTATAATGATGACTTTAGAAGAAAATGAAATGGCATATGGTATCATACAGCTAGATTACAGAAGCTAAAATGAAATTCAGTTTGCCTATTGATACAATGTTAAACATCATCCTTCCAAAAAGTAAAACCAAACAAGAAATTCAAATCCTTCATTAAGCATGTCTTACACTGTAGCCCTAAGCCAGAAGTTAGGCAGAAAGAGCTCAGGCATGTTAGGACTCCTTTGCTAAATGGAATGTTTGTTTAGGGCAACTGTCTAATTTTTACCAATTAGAGTCCCCATTGTTTCCTTGATGTCTGTATTAAAATCTCTTTTAGGAAATGTATCTTCTTGAACCCTTGCCCTCACCTGTTTCTTGCTCTGAGTGATGTCACCTTAGGTAGCCTATTCCTTGAAACCAGACACCAAGGCTTTAATTCAGTTACAGACCTGTGGTGAAGAAATGCTTGAAGTTGATGCCCAGGACTGTCAAGACCATGTGACAAGATCTGGGAATGCATGATGAAGACACTGGTTCTGCAGTTCCTCTACGAAAGGTTAATGAAGTAATAGTAAAATGGTCATCTCATTTAAGGATACTGGCAATAAATTAAAATGAGCACACAATATGCCTGCTTGGGACCAAAAATTCATGAGAGTTGACCAAAGAACATTTCTGAATTTATTCTGCAAACAAGCTACACAGATGTGAAAGGACTGTTTCAAGCTGCAATCAACACAGTCATTGTACTGTACAGAAACTCTTGAGGTGATTTGCAGATCATGGAGACAAAAATGATTTTAATAAAGAGGAAGAAACCCAAAATTTGCGAAGATACAGGCACAGAGAAGTGAATTTCTGTGCCAGACATGATAACTGTGGCAATACAATGTCTTTATCTGTAGGTGACTTATTATTACATACTAGACAATTGCACTGGGAAGCCTATGTGTTCATCTAACATCAATTCTAAATGCATGTGTAGACCTAGGATGCATCCTAAAGCCAGGGCTGAGTTTTCTCCAGCAGGGGCAACGGTTGAGTTGTTGCTTGTTTTTGTCCCTGCCTCCACCCCCATGGAATAAATATGAGTCATGGGTTTTCTATAAAAAAAAAATGGCATTTGGGGATTTTCTTTCTATATAAAGATTTATGTATAGCTTAGTGTTAACTTCAGTGAACTTGAGAAAATTGCCATTGTAAATAAGTCTCAGAAATTTTATGGAATAGAATTTACCAAATATTAATTTTATAAGTTGGAACCTGTAAAAAAAAATAGCCCTACTAGAAGTAAACATTCTTTTTCTTTGTTTGTTTGTTTCACTTTTTTTTATTTTATTGAGAAAAGGAAATAAAAAACTTTCAGCCTCTTCCCAGCATCCCACTTCCCTCCCCCTCCTCTCACCCCTCTTCCCCTCCCCCCACTCCTCTCCCTCTCCCTCTCCAGTCCAAAGAGCAGTCAGGGTTCCCTGCCCTGGAAGTAAACATTCTTAATGATATTATTAGAAGTCTTCCTGCCTAAAATCAAACAATATCACTGGAAGTGATTGGCTTATGTATAGCGGGATCCCAGGGCTGAACCTCTGTACTTAATTCACTATTATAAATTATAGTCTCAGCTTTTGTCAAACTGTATGGCACAGACTATAATCAAGGCACCCCAGGGGTAGAAGCAGAAGAATTGCAAATATAAGGGCAGCCTGGTCTATGCAAGACTATTGTAGGAAACAAACCCAAGCAAAATAAATTCTCAGCTTTAAAAATTGCTTACTCAGTTACTAACCAGCTTCCATTCGAGAATAGAAAGTTTACCAGACAGTCTGTTAACATTTCAATTAAAAATATGCTTAGTGGCTATACAGGTTTGCACTCCCACCAGCAGAGGAGGAATGTTCTCCTGACACCAAATCTTCCCCAACATAAGCTGTCCTCAGTGTTTTTGATTTTAGCCATTCTGACACATGTAAGATGGTATCACTGAGTCATTTTGATTTGAATTTTCCTGTTGATTAAGGATGTTGAGCGACTCCTTGTTTTACAGCCATTTGAGATTCTTCTGATGAGAGTTCTGTTTAGCTCTGTACCCCATTTTTTAAAAATTTTATTACTTTGTATTTTGATGTTTAGTTTCTTGAGTTCTTTATGTATTTTGGATATCTGTCCTCTGTCAGATATGGTTTGGTGGAATGGGATGGTCAAGGAGGGGATGGGATAGAGTGGGAGAGCAATGGAATGGATATCTTGATAGAGAGAGCCACTATGGGGTTAGGGAGAGACCTGGCGCTAGGGGAATTCCCAAGAATCCACAAGGATGACTCCAGCTAAGACTCCTAGCAACAGTGGAGAGGGTGCCTGAACTGGCTGTCCCCTGAAATCAGATTGGTGAAAATCCCAACTATCACGAAAGAGCCTTCATCCAATAACTGCAGTTGAAGAAAGGGAGGAGCAAATATATGAACAAGGGAGGTCAAGATTATGATGGAGAAATCTAGAGACAGCTGAACGAAGCTAGTGGAAAATCATGAACTCTAGACAAACAGCTGTGGAGTCTCCCTGGGACCAAACTAGGCCCTCCATAGGTGGGAGACGACAGTGAAGCTTGGACTAGCTGAGAGGCTGGATCTATCCCTGGTACACGAGCTAGCTTGTTGAAGCCCATTCCTGATGGTGGGATGCCATTTTCAGCCTCAGTGAAGTGGGGGAGGGACTTGGTCCTACTCCAACTTAATGTACCAGACTTTGTTGACTCTCCATTGGAGCCCTCATCTATTGGGAGGGGTGGATAGGGATGAGCTGTGGGATAGGGGAGGGGAGGGCAGGAGGAGGGAATGTAAAATGTGGTTGGAACGTAAACTGAAATAAAAAATTAAAATAAAGAATTCTAAAATTAAAAAGAAGATTCTAGAATATTCACTACTCATAGTGAAATTCAAATTCTACTTAAGTCACTTAGAACATGAGTAAGGCCGCAGATCTTCAGTCCTGATTTCAGACCACATTAAAAGGCCCAGTCCCTCCCTCTTCTGCACAATCTTTACTTGGGAAATCAATACACTTAGGGCTGAGGGTCTCAGAGAAATTGTCAGGACTTGAAGTGAACCATGTTGAATTAGCAGGAGTATGGTTTTCATGAGGTCACAGAGTTC
>NC_022032.1:8624956-8650808 GCF_000317375.1 Microtus ochrogaster
TCGGGACCACGAGGGGTGCACCCACCCACTGAAACAGTGGAGCTGATCTATTGGGAGCTCACCAAGGCCAGCTGGACTGTGACTGAGAAAGCATGGGATAAAACCGGACTCTCTGAACATGGCGAACAATGAGGGCTGATGAGAAGCCAAGGACAATGGCACGGGGTCACAGAGTTCTTTAAGGACCAACTTGTCTGGCTCATCCATATGTTCCTATCAAAACATTTTCCAAAAAGGAAGGGGGGGGGTCTAGAGATGAAGTCCAGAGGAATAGAAGGAAATTAGTGTTTACCTTTTTGCTTCATGTTGCACAATTTGCTAGGCATAGAATTGTCTTGATAAATTTAGCTTGTAGTCCTCTGTATTATATTCTCTTTCTTGCTCTTTGAGTGTCATTAATTTATGGTATTTTTATTTTTCTCAGCTATTTTGAAGAAATTAAAAGATCTATACAACCTAAAACTTACTCAGAATATTAGGTCAAAGAACTGGCATACAGCCCCTCTTTCAGAAAACAAATACATGGTAAAATTAACAATTCTACGGCATCCTTATTATAAAAGAAATATTTCCACCAAATCACAAAACTTAATGAGGCTCACCAGCTCCTTGATGCAGGTATCAAACAAGATTCAAGGAAAAATTAATTTCCTGATTAATTAAAAGCTTCAAACTTTTTATGGCCATTCTCTTCAGTAAAAATTTTTCTAGTAAGTATATGTTTCTTATGGAAAGTAAATACCACATACAGAAGAAAGTGAGCTATTTTAAAATTCATTGAAAATCATCACACACTCTGAATTCCTCATTTTGAACATTTTTATGGGGTTGAGGAGGATCATACACTTTGGGAGTTAGGATTCTGATTAATTCTCATAGTATCAATATTGTCAACATCTTTTCCCCCCCTCAGATAATTAGAAGTACAAACAGCAGGCACTTATGATCAGGTTCCAGCTAACCACGCTTTATTGCCAAAGATTCACAAGAGGCTTGATCCTCATTCAAAAGATCTGCAAATAAATAAAAAATAAAAATAAAAACCCTCTCTTTTCTGTTTTGTTTTCTGAAACAGGGTTTCTCTGTGAATCCCCTGATGTCCCAGAACTCACTATGTAGACCAGGCTGGCCTTGAACTCACAGAGATCCGCCTCTCTTTGCCTCCTAAGTGCTAAGATTAAAGTGCAGCCCCAAAAACCTTTATAACACCAGGCAGTGGGAGGCGGAGATGGGGGCAGGGGGGTGAGTTTCCAGAAGTTCCAGGACAGGTTCCAAAAGTACACAGAGAAACCACATCTCAAAAAACCAAAATAAATAAATGAATAAACAAACAACAACAACAAAAAAAAGATCTGCATGTGAACACATGAATTGGTCTTGGGAGACTATTCAATGGTAAAGAGAAAGCCAAGCTAGGTACCACAGAGGCGCACGCGCACGTACACACACACACACACACACACACACACACACACACACACACACTATCTTTGAGCTCTCTGAATGACCAGTCTAACTGAATTCACAAACTATAGGTTCAGTGAAAAGCCCCTTGCCAAAAAATGAGGTAGAGAGTCATAGGGAAAGACATCCAATATTGACCTCTGGTCTCCATATTCACAAGTACATACATAAACACATGAATACAACCATCCATCATGTGCAAACATTCAAAAGATGTATAAAATGACCTCAGTGGTATTTGATAAAAATAGCTAATCGAAGCTTCCCTGTAATGACAAGGCTTTCTCCACTCCCTTGAAAACACAATATCCCAGTGAGTAATAGTCTACTGGGTTCTGAACTTCAAGGTGCTCTAGAGCAGTGATTCTCAAACTGTAGGTCGTTGCCCACATGATGGTGGGCAACGACCCTTCCACAGGGGTCACCTAAGACCATCAGGAAACACAGATATTTACATTACAACTCTTATCAGCAGTAAAATTACAGTTATGAAGGAGCAACATAGATAATGTTATGGCTGGGGTCACCACAGCATGAGGAACTGTATGAAAGGGCAGCAGCTTAGGAAGGTTGAGAACCAGTGCTCTAGAGACACTGAGCAAAAGGAAGCCCTTTTCTCTCTCATGGTTCTGATTCTACACGGTATAGCATTAGAAAGCAAAGCCTCTTGTGCGATGCCTCACCCAATGTGAGACTGCTTTAGACCAGTGGGGGGTTATATTGAGTCCCATAAAGAAAAAAACTGTAGGCGCTAAGAGAAAGAGTAGCATTTGGCCAAGGTATCTGAAGATCTGGAAGCTATGCACCAACGTTCCAAAGTCTATAAAGAGATAATTGAATTTCCAAGGAATCTTATATTAAAAACCATATCAGTTCATCTATATTCCTAATATACCCATGCTTTAAAGATCTTACTGTAATTCATTTACAGAAAGCACTACTGTCATGGTGACTAAGCATCACTCAGAATCAGGTGACCACCTTTGTGCAGTGCACATAAATGCACATACATGCATACATTCTCAACTTTCCCTAAGTACTCCATATGCAGCTGTTCTTCACATGCAGACCCTTTACTGGTTGTGAAATGAAAAGGTTTTTTATTCCCAGTGGGACCTAACTAACTTCACCGCCTTCCTGCCTCTCTCTTTTTTGGACTGCCTCTTCTCTTTCCCTCCTCCTTCTAATTTTTCTCCACTTTCTCTTCTTCCTTCCTTTAATGCTTATATTACTAATCACACTGACTCTCCTTTGCTTTCTGTCTGAAGAAACTTCTAGGGCATCCTACTCTGCTTACAGGCGTACTTCTTTTCCACTCTTGCAGTTTCCAGGGGCCTCTGCGTGAGAAAAACCACCTGTCTCCACCGATGACTGGCCCCTTAAACTCCAAACAGGCTCAACAATCCAGCTGTTTTTCCCACTTGAGAGCCCTACCTATCAAACTGGCCCTAGGTGAGTGGAAATCAACACTAGAAAGAACAGCATGCAAACGACAGGTGCGAGGCACGAAAATCACGGTGTGAGCCCGTCTAGGCTCAAAGCCATCATCAGCAACTGCAAATGGCCACTGCTTCTCCAGGGGTGAAGCTACCACACAGGTGCATGCGGGCACACTCATGCATCTGGAAATGACTGCATGCACGTGAGGAAGGATGGGCATTCGGGACTAGGTGTACATGGGGGGAAGGGATCTATGAGTCAGAATGGGTGTGCATCCATGCACTTATTTTCAATGTGTATGACCATGGGAAGGAGACAACGCAGCTGTTGCACTGAAAGCCTGTACGGTGGAGGCTTGAGGCAATGGCCTGGCTCAAGTCATGGCTCTAACTACTTCTCATATTTCACCAGCTTGCTCTGGAGTTGACACCAGAGCAGCCTCAAAAAAAAAAAAAAAAAAGATTTTTTTCTGGGATTTGATGAAGAACACAGTCATTGCTGTTTGATTGGATGAATTTAAGCTCAGTAGGGGCACTAATGAAATATGTGTAAGGTTCAGGGATGCACTTGGGAACAGCACTATCAGATACAAAGGGAACCCACCTCCCATCCAGCACCCATCCAGCACGCCAATGATCACACAGTGATCAGGCATTTCCTGAACACTTCCATCTGCTGCTGTTAGTGCAGATTATGCAAATTCAGAGGAACCTAGCAGCGAGGGATTTACTGTTCTCCTTTACTTTCCCTCCATAGATTGATTGTACGTTCTATTGTTGGCACCAAAATTCAGAATCTATTAGCATAGATGTAACTCCTTTTGAGGCAAAGAAGCACTTTCTCCCGTAAAAAGTCATAGCAGTGAATATTCTAGACATAGAACATCTGCCCTGGGACCTGGTAAGGGATAGTAGTGAACAGGTCACGTGGCTTGCATTGTTGGAGGCTGCAGGGCAGGTGGGCTCTGTCTATAGAAAGATAGCAGAAAGTCTGCAACACTATACAGCTTAGCCACGTAGCTCTGTCTAGGGTAGCATTTCTCGACCTGCCTATCTCTGCAACCTTGTAAAACAGTTCTTTGTGTTGTGATGAGCCCCAATCCTAAAATTATTTTTGTTGCTCTTCCGAACTGTAATTTTGCTACTGTTGTGAATCATGAGATAAATATCTGTGTTTTCTAATGGTCTTAGGTGACCTCTGTGGAAGGGTCATTTCAAGACCAAAGAGACTGTGGCCCACAGGCTGAAAAGCTCTGGTCTAGGGGCTATGCCTCCATGGCCAGTTAGCGACTGTGACTTTACTCTCCTTCAGGTCTGTTATCTAAGACACTTGTTAAGGCATGTGGAAATTCTATCTGTTAAAAGCTTTAAATCAACAGCCATACACCATTAGATACCTGAACCCTATATTAACATACATGTTCCCCCCCCACACACACACACACACTGGACTCTGTATTTTAGAAAACATACACCTGACACAATTCTGTGTTGGTCTATATACCCACATGATTTTTACAATATTCATTTTCTTGTCAGAGACCAAACTCTGCTATCACGAGAAGCTTGTGTTTTCTTTTAATCTGTATTTCAATACTTCTTTTTTTCCTAAGAAAAAGACTACTTTGTGGTCTTTGGGTAGTTTTAAAGCTATTGAAATGTTCTGGTTTAGGAGGGAGATGTCTGTACAACTAATATGTGCACTATAGTCAAGAAAAACATTTCTCCCTACAAAGCATATTTTTGGAATCATGAACTTGCAGAGTGGACATGTTGATGAGCTTTAATGGTTGAGGATACATGAGAGGAAGAATGATCACAGAAAAAAAAATTGATTTTCCAGAGCCATGCTCTACTGCGTTTTTTCAAGGGGACCATATAGTCCAGTAAGTTTAAGCAGTAGCATAAGTGTTATTAACCTCGCATCTGTCAGAATGGAAAGCTGTCCCCATTCTGTGATGGGGAAGAGTGAAACCGCTTGACAACATGTGTACATACAAGCCACTGTCCCTGGCCTCAGGAAACAGCCAGGAGAACAGTCATCACACTATGAAGAGCTCGTCAAACAGAGCCACCAGCCTTCTAGTCCTTATCATTTCAAAACCAACCCAGGGTCAGGCAGAATGAGACTCCCAGGGCCTCAATGCAGGGAAGTGGTAAGTCTCTTTACATTGCATTCTGTTTTCATGCAGAGCAAGCTGCAACCTAATCACTGGCTTGATCCCCTGCCCAGGAAACTGATGGAGGAGGATGGCCACTTCCAGGGATGGCAACAGAGTCTAAAGGCATCACACAGAGCCAGAGATTACTGCTCGCAAGACTCCAGCAAGGGGCACTCCACCAGACCAGTGTTCCAGCATTCAGTAAACCAAGCATGGAAACCAAGTGGCCATTCTTTATTTAGAAATGGGAAAAGGCATGAGTTGTATTAGCTGCAGCTATAAAAGATTTTTATTGCTCACTTTGCAGCACACCTTGTGCTCACACAAATTTCCATGGAATAAATAAAAATGTTTATGCTGATCTTGAGCCAGAAGAGGCGAGTAAAATTTTCTGAAGTGTTACTTAGGTACTCGTTGAAAAGTCTTGAGTATTCTGGACATGTGGATTGATATCTATGTCTGTGAATATCACACACACACACACACACATACACACACATACTCACACACACTGAACCAATGAAATATGTATCCTTTTAAGACTTAATTTTATTTTTTTTTATTTATGTGTATGTGTGACTGTACACACATGCATGTGATGCCCAAAGAAGCCAAGAGAAATCACCATCTGGAGTTACAGGCTGCCGTGAGACACCTGCCATGGGTTATGAGACCTTCTTTGGGTCCTTGGAAGAACAGTGAATGTTCATGACTGAACCATCTTCCTAGCTCCAAAAGAGCTCTTAAAGATTATTCTGAGTATGCTTGCTAGCTTCAGACTTACTGTGGAAACCAAGTTGGCCGTGAACCCATAAGAATCCTTCTGCCTCCCCTTGAGTACTAGGATTATAATCATGCCCCTCTATGCCTGGATTCAAGCACACAGCTTATCTCTCGAGTAACATATCTAAAGACATAGACTGGTAAATGATTCAAAAAGCCGTTAAACATGTTTTTGTGATAAAAAAATTCTTTCATAGCAGAGAACGAAGCAAGAGGACAACATTTATAATGCTCTTGGGCTTGAGCAGTTTTTGCAGTAGTGGAGATTGAACCCAGGGCTTTGCATATGCAAGCAATCATTCTACCTCTGAGCCGGATCGCTGGCCCAAGAAGCCTTAATGAGGAACATTAAGCATCATAAAGAATTGCACATGATTTGTTCATGCCGCCAGGTGCTCAGTCCTATGAGCTACTGCCTTTGTTTCTCTGTGCTCCAAAAGGAATTAGAAAACAGAAACTTGTAAAGGAAAATAGATTTATTTATAGTCTGACTAAACTAAGAAAAGAAAGAAACTAATTTCTCTCTATTATGCCTGTGGCAGCTTTACAATTTATGGAAACCCATGAGGAAAAGGCCAGGATGCATGTAGATTTATTTGTGAGGCTGCTTCACAGCCCCTTTCCTGAGGGGAGGCGAGTGGGCCCCAGGTTGCCCACTTTGTGTACGTTCTCAACAGGTTGTCTTCAGTCTCAGCAGGAAGTATATGCTATATTTCTACAAGTTACGCTTTACAAGGGCTTTTTAAAACAGAAGATCCCAGTCTCGACCTGAAGAAAATGGGCTAGATGCTCCATATCAAAGAGTTCTCGTTTTTGACAGAGAAAAGAGACTCTAGGGGTTTATGGGATGGGAAATGGAAGAGTTCTTTGTCCCTGGGTCCATTCCTTTGAGCAGCATAGAATGAAAACATTTGTATATTTTCTTTGGATGTCACTTCTAAGTCCTTGCCCCTGCCTGTCTGTTAAACACACTAACAATGCAGGTGACACAAACAGAAATATTCTGAAAAAAGAAGGGAAAGGCATTAGTGCCTCTCCTCACAATATAGACTAAAACCTCTGTCCTGCATGCTACTCTATGTGGGAATCACTAATGGTCATAAGGAAAACAATGAAAGAGATGAGAGAACAGGCAAGGAGTGGGAAAGGGGATGGGGTACAAAGTCTAATCGGGTTCAAAAGAGGATTTGAGAACCTGAGCTGACATGCTTCAGAGAAGTCAAAAGACATGAAGTGTGCATATGCACCCCCAGTTTTACCTTGAAGTGCTGAGTTAGCTAGAAAGGAAGAAGGAGATCCTCAGCCAATCACAAGAATATGCACTGCAGGAAAAACTTAGAAGAGTGTCAACCAATCAGAAGAATGCACACAGCAGGAAAAACTTAGAAGAAGAGCCTCAGCCAATCAGAAGGATATGCACAGCAGAAAAAACTTAGATGTTGGGGAGGATATCTCCCCCACTGAATAACAGAATTTTCCTATCAAGTGGGTAAATAAAATCAGAGGGACAGAGAGAACTCACATGATCCTGGATTTTGAGTGCCAGCTGAGTTTGTGTGTGCGGAAAAGCAGATGCCACACAACTTCCTGGAAACAGCCTGGATAGATATTGATTTTCAGGAGAGATTGCTCTTGCATTCAGGGTTCTTGACACAAATTCTTGAATTAATGAATTCAAGGAATTCCTTTCTAGAGCCAAGACCTATGCCCTCTCATGAATTTCCATGGCCAGTGGTCTCCAGGGCACCTCAAAACAAGGTACCATTATCTTACTGCCAATAGACACACAAATGTAACCTACTAAATGAGAATTCTTGACACCAAGTAGCCCAGGCCCAGGCAAATTCCTCAAGCAGTAACATCAGACGGGTTTTCAGAAGATCCTTTGTATCTCCCCCAAGAATCATCTAATTAAGACTTCTGTGTATGTGTAATAACAAATTTTGTTTTCTGCACTTATTATATTCTCAGGGTTGAAGTCTCATCATATCTCATTCTCGTTCAAGAAATTTTAGAATCAGTTAAGTAAAAGCGGAGTCCCTTTTCATCATTGCTTCGTGACTGTGTCAGGAGAAATTATCGGTATGCGAGTTCTTGTCTCATTCTCTATTCAGTGAACCTCGACCTTATTCTTCCTGACAGCTGAGACACTGGAAAATGGAAGAGGAAGAGTCAGAAAGAATTCCCGCAGATTTAATTGAACCGGACTATGAATGATGAATGAGAACTCACGAGGTAGAAATGGGCATGACCATCGGAACATTTCTCACTGGGCCATACAATGATGAGAAAAGGCAGAGCCCTCAAAGCTTCATTCTCTGGGTTTGCCTAGATACTAAGAGAGGATAATGCAAGGTGATGTAGGAAGAAGGGTAGCTTAGGGTAAAAATATCAATGTCTCTTTTATCCCATACCAAGAAGAACTACTCTTTCATTCATTCATTCTTCTGAAAAACTGCCTGATCAAGGTTTAAGAAAGAAAATGAAAGAAAAATAGAGTCTAATTTTCTTGCATTAAAAGTGTTTGAGTCTCCTACTAGAACTTGTTTGCAGTTCGTTTGTGGCCAGGGCAATAGAATTATTCACCCTAATGGTCCTTGTTTGCCCTCCCAGGCTTCACAAAATTGCACTACTACCCCGTCCTTACTTCTCGAGTGATCACCTATCACAAACTGCCAACATGTAGTTTCTACTTACTTAGTCAACGTCTGAAAAGCAAACATACCAACAGATCTGAGAGTGCCCCCAAAGTCTACTCTCGCCTTCATCTTACCTGTCCCGGTAAATTCCAACACTGTAGACTCCTGTTGTTCAGGCAAAGAATTTCAGAGTTAGCCTTGACTCTGTATTTTCTTTGTTCCTGTCCTCTAAGAATTTCCAAATATGTTCAGGATCTCCTTTGCAACCTTACCCACCCATGCTTTCATGCTGGTCACCCATCACATCTGAAGCTCCTGAGTCACCTTCTAACTAATCCCCAGAAAGCTCACCATCATTTCACATGTAAACACCTTTCCACACAGTGGTTAAGTGATTTTTTTTTAAAACAAACAAACAAACACTGAATCAATTACATAATTCTAAATTCTCTTCATTATGGTCTTTTGTAATCGCAAAACTTAATATAAACCCCTTAGAATTACTATAAAGTTTTCCATTGTCGGGACCCTTCATCACCAAGCGTTTATATACAAGCTTTATTTATGCTTGTTATCATCTGTGGTCAGTTTCAGAGGACATAAAGAAACTCACACAAACTCATCCTAGTTACTATTTGTCATCTGTAGGAATTTCCACCACCAAGTTCCAGCCCCGAGTTCACACAGATGACCTGATTTTCTTGTCACTGAGATATTATTTTTAATGTTATTGTATTCCTGAATATGCAATCTATCATGGCCACTCTTAGGTCTCACCAACCTTTTGTTTTGTTTTGCTTTTTTTCAAGATAGAGTTTCTAGAGGTAGCTGTCTCTTCTGAACTCATTCTGTAGACCAGGTTGGTCTTGAAATCAGAGATCTGTCTTCCTCTATCTCCTCAGTGTTGGAATTAAAGGAGTGTGCCACAATGCCCAGCAAACCATTTTAATTAGATGAAAAACACTCACCAATATCTGTATTATTTACATTTAATTTCTAATTAATCTGAATTCTTGGGAACTGGGTTCTCCTTCACATGTTATTCACTTAACATGTCTACACTTTTAACAGTACCTGGAACACTCCACATTTCTTTCATAATGGAGAGATGATAGATGATGATGGGTTAATAGATAAACAGAAGAAAGACACCCGTAAGTACTGTCAGGAGTGGGGTGAGTATCTGGGAAAACAAGAGAGGCTGTTTAAATAATCAGGTTCTTTTTATTGTCTTTTGGCATGCTTTGATTGAGAAATGTTCAGAAAAGGTATTCAGCCATCTGGAATCATCTGGAAGATTAACTTTGAAGATGATGACATTGATTTATTTTTACCTGTAGCAAGATTTTTTAAACTACTTTGTAATAAATGTAATTTGTAAGCTCCCTATTCAACAAGTAATTTTATTTAAAATTAAGTAATGCTATATGATTAAGGTATGGATTTGACTTTGAGATCTTATTAAGTTAGCCGATCAGAAATTTTAGTGTCTTTTATTTGAACTTATCACATAAAGACTGCAATTTGGTCAGTGAGTGGAGCAGCAAAGAATCTTTGTTTAATAGATAAGATTTAAGTAGGTGAATGCAAGATAGAGAGTGACTGTGCACATTTGGCCACAGCTCTTTGATGAAGAATAAATTACTTTTGCTTCATTTACAAATTGTAAAATTGGCAAATCTATATTAATTAACTAAAATCTATTTTTACAAAAATGCACATAAAATATCACTTGAATGTTTGTACTCATAAAATGTTGAAGTTGATGATTTAGTTATTTTTGAATAGTCCATTAGTAGAACTAAAAAATATAACTGAATATCTACATAGAGAAACACAAACTGTTCTATATAAAGATAGAAGTCAAGTTTCTTTGGCCTGTGTCTTGGACAAAAAAAAGAACACAAAATGGCTCCGATACCTAAATATAAGACCGGAAATTATGAGGTTACTAGAAGAAAACATAGGGAAAATGCTCCAAACCATTTGGGTAGGTAATGACTTTCAGGGTGTGTGTGTGTGTGTGTGTGTGTGTGTGTGTGCGCGCGCGTGCGCGCGCACGTGCGCACGAGCTCGCATGTGCACCTGTGAGCATGCACAAGTCATAGCACACACGAGTAAGGGAGAATACAACTTATCAGGAATTGGTTCTCTTCTTCCAACATAAGGGCGCAGGGACTGAAATCAGGCCCTTGGCAACAGGCATCTTTACCTGCTGAGCCATCTTGTTAGCCCAGTTTCTGTGAATAAGACTTTGAGGGTGCCATCAACAGAAGCAAAAGAAGACAAATGTGATTATAACACATTAAAAGTTTCTGCATAACAAAGGAAACAACAAAGACAACCCACAGAATGGAAGAAAATATCTTTCATCTAACAAAGGGTTAATGCCCACATTATGTTGTGATCTCAGAAATAATCAAGCACCCCAAATCAAATATCCAGTAAAAAGGATGAGTAAATGATCTGAATGGACAATTCTTATTTAACAATAATTTTACTTTTAAAAGTTAGAGAATAATTACATTACCACCCTTCCCATGTTAATTTCTTATTCTTTTTCAAATTTACAGCCTCTTTCTCCTATTCCTGTTTGTGTATTTCTAAGTATAGAAATACAACTTATTGTGTACATGCATTGTTTGAATGTATATAATCTCAGGGTTGATCATTAGATATTAGATAACTAATTGGTGGGCTCTTGCTTGGGAAGGCTATTTCTTTTGTTCCCAGCACTCCTTAGTTGCCTATGGTTCTTTGCCTACAGTTGCAGCCAGAAAACTTTCTCTATAAATGAATATTTCTTGAAAGAATATAAGTGCTGAGCAAATACATGAAAAAATATTCAATATTATTAGCCATCAAGGAAATAAACATCAGAATCACAAGAAGACCGCTGGCATAACATGATACACAGAAGGTGGAAGAGAAAGGGTAAGGAATTCAAAGTCAATCTCATCTACATAGTGAGGTCAAGGTCAGATAAGCTTTGTGAAACTCTGTCTCAAGGAAGCAGACAAAAAAAAATCTAAATCAACCAAGGAAACAAATAACTTAAGGCTTTATCACTCGAGTCAGAATAGTTATTACCAAAAAAGCGATAAATAAAACATGCTGGAGAAGTCATGAAGAAAAGCAACCCACACACTGTTGTTATAGGAATTAGTACAGCCATTACGAAAAACAATGCAAAGGCCTCACAAAAGAACCTAAAACTAAATCTAACATATGATCTTGCGATCCTACTTCTGGGGATATAGCTAAAGAAAATGAAGTCAGTCTATCAAGGAGTCAATAGCAGGTCCAGGGCTATTCATTACAACCCAGATCTGGAGTCAGCTTATCAACAGACACATGGGTAAAGACAGTGCAGCAAATGTTCACAGTGGAATATTATCCAACCATCATTTGCAGAGATATGTATAACATCGCAAGACATTCTGTGAAGTGGAATAAGCTTGGCATGGAAATGACAAATATTGGATTTTCTTCCTTATGTGTGGAAAGTAAGCAAAGACAAAATAATAATAAAAACCAAACCCCAAAGCTAACTTGAGGATGGAATGATGGGGAGGAGTGGGGATGTGGACAGCCGGCAAGTGGGCAATGGGTACCAAATACAGAGGGGAGGAATACGTTCTAGCATTCCCCTACACAGTGGAGTGAGTCACTGCACCCATCAAAACCTAGTATGGATTTTACAAAGAACTGAGAGAGGACCTAGGAAGACCCAAATGCAGCATAATTATAAAGAGAGAGAAATACTGATTGTGCTGGTTTATAGTACAAAATGTAAGCATGTATTCTATTTCATAATATATGACACTCTAGTCCACAAATCTTAATAAATTTTAATTCAAACTTAAAAAATTTCCCAGCTGATAATGTCAACATATTTCTGCCAAATATAAAAGGAGCCTACATGAGTATGTTTTGAAGACTCTCAAATCTTTTCTATCATCTTTAATAAACATGACTAAATTGTGATATAATAAAAATGAAAGTACAACTGTTTAATTTGAAAACTTCTAGTCTACTCTTGTATCGCCTTAGGGCAAACTCGTAATGGCTTTCTAAATTTCTTAATCAAGAAAATATATTAGCAAAATAAACATCTAATTTTCAAACCAACAGGAGACAATACAATACCGTAAAATCCTTGGGTCTTTTTATAAATCTGGTTTTCTACAAAGCATTAGTAATGAGCTATATGTCAAAATAAACTTATCTCCAGAATCATGCCATTAACATCTAGTTTTATCTGTTGAGGAAAATAAAAAAGAAAATAGTCCTTATAAAAAGCCACACTTAGGTGCCCAGAATAATATTCCTTGAATCCCATCTCAGCTTGTCTGACTCCAACTACAAGTGTTCCTATTACGGCCTTCTTCCTCCTATGCTCTGCAGCCCCAGTGACACACAATGAGAACAGTAACTTTGAAACTGGTCATTCCATACCACAGAATTTGGAAAAAGGCAGTAGAATTCAGGGCCGTCTCCACCCCTGGTTTCTATATCTACCCACTCCTTAAACAGCTGCTTGTAAAAGCAACCCTACACTGATTCCAACCCACAGATGGTTGGACCAAAGAATCTCCACATTCCAGAGACCCCTGGGGAAGGAATGTTGAAATAAAACTTCAGTCAGATCCTAACTTGACAGATGTTCTGGGATGGAATCCGGTTAGTGAAATCACACACCACCAATAGATGCCCCTAGTTCACATAGTCTCTTCATGGTTAAAGAGACCAGGGGAATGAGAGGGAAAACGAGAGAGGGAGGGAGGGAGAAAGAAAGAAGAAAGAAAGGAAGGAAGGAAGGAAGGAAGGAAGGAAGGAAGGAAGGAAGGAAGGAGAGTAGGAAGGAAGGAAGGAGGGTAGGAAGGAGGGAAAAAGGAAGAAGGGGATAAAAGATCCATTTCTCTAAAATTGTCTTTCTATTTCTCATTTATATACCCCAGAGTCTGACAGTATTATGAGCCTGTAAAACTCCTTTAGCTATAAGATGGATGATTAAACTGCATTCTCGTTAATTAAAATAAAAGATAGTTTGAAGTGAAAACAGGAAACAAATTCTCTATTTGGAAGAGCACTGGTGCATGGATTTGAATATTCCACTCCATAAAGACGGCCCATTGTGCTAAGAGCTGAGCTCCCGACACTGCTTTATCTCCGATGTGTCTTCCCATCCATTCCCACACAAACACTGTAATTTATTACAAAGAGCTTCCTCCACGCACTCGTTAACCGGAGAACTGGGACAGGATTTAGTGAGTAGGAAACAAAAAGCACAAGTAAATATTTATGACTTTTTGGAAATCGCAGGATCATCACTCAAGGACAGGACTGGAGTAAATCTGTCAATTCCTGTTTGGTCTGACTCTTGCTGGAGCCAGCCAGTGTTCTTTGCCCTGTTTCTCTGCATCTGCTGAGGGACTTTACGAATAAACATGAGGTTCATATGTGTCCTTTCCAGTGTGCTGCTGAGAACACAGCTCACGACAGACCTTGCGTGTGGTCAATGCTATTTCAGTAGTGAGATAACACTGGAAAGATGGGGGTTCCCCTGGTAACAGCGTTCTTCTTTTCATCTGGGCGCTATCACCCAAGGTTATCACAGACATGGAACAGCACAGGATGAAGACGGGCACACAGTAGGGCTTCACTTCCCTCTTTTCTTATTTCTTCCAAAAAGAAGAGAAGAGAAAACAAAAATAAAACAAAAAAAAAATCAAGGATCAATTCTTGACTTTGTGTGTCAAGAAAATAATGACTTTGCTCATTCACCAAAAAAAAAAAAAGGGAAAAACCCTAAAAACAAAAAACCATTCATTAGCCCAAAATAATTATTAAATTTTAGTTTTATTTACTACTAAATAAGGCAGCTGATTATTCTAACCCCACGCCTCAGGGGAAAAAAAAATCCCAACCAGGACAAACATCAATAAATGTACACAGACAAACGTATACACACACACACACACACAGACACACACACACAGACACACACACATGCCACCACTACCTCCAACAACAACAACAACAGCAAACCCCTATAATTTCCTTCTGTCTTTTTTCTTTATTTGGTTCTGGGTCAGCTTCTGGAGTGCTGGGATAACAAGAGTATGCTATCATGCCCAGGAACTCTTCCCTTTTACTTTCCCTTTGGGTACCTACTATTAATTATTTGTGTGTGTGTGTGTGTGTTTTGTTATTTCTGTTGGTAGGTTGATGTGGAAGTGCCCTCTACGTGCTGTGATTACCATTAATGAATAAAGAAACTGCTTTGGATCTATAGCAAGGCAGAATTTAGGTAGGCAGGTCAAGCTGGGCTGAATACTGGGAGAAAGAAGGGTGGAGTCTAATCCCAGCACTTGGGAGGCAGACGCAGGTGGATCTATGTGAGTTTGCGGCCAGTCTGTGTCTACAGAGCTAGTTCCAAGACAGGCTCCAAAGCGACAGAGAAACCCCGTCTCAAAAAAAAATAAAAATAAAAAAAAATAAAAAGAGTGGAGTCAAGAGAGACGCCATGGAGCTGCCGCCAGAGTCAGGTAAGTCACTGCCATATGTCGATACATAGATCAATGGAGATGGGATAAATAAATTAACATGTAGGAGTTGGCCAATAAGAAGCTAGAGCCAATGGGCCAAGCAGTGATTTAAATAATATGGCTTCTGTGTGATTATTTTGGGACTAAGCTAGCTGGGCAGCTGGGAAGAACAAGCAGCCCCTCCTCTAATAGTAGGTTAAAATTCAGAAGGGTTTTTTTTTCCCCCTGTGACAGCTACAGAACAAAGTTGAGTTCACAACACATGGCTGTGTCTAGTGACCATCTCAGGAATGACACACCAAGAGGGGAACAGTCGCAGGCCAAACCATTGCCAAGACACAGGCTCACCAGGTGTTTTATCAACATTGGCATCTACCTTCGAATTCCCACAGGACTAAGATGACAGCAGTGACCCAGATGGAGGCTTTGAAAGGAGTAGCACACAACCTTTATTGTCACACATACCTATCACGCGTGGCTTCTTCTAAGTGCCTTTCACACTTTCCTCAGTGGAAACGAAGCTATCCTCGGACGCACTTGCACAGCCACCGGTATGGAAATAGATAGGTGGAGACGGAGCTTCTGCAGATTGGTGTTTCTTTGCTGAACCACCTTTCTCTTCATTAGTCCTGAGTGGCTACTGAGTATTAGAGCTTATGGCTGCTGACTCAACACAGAAAACAAAGCTATACCTTGCTGCTCTGTGGATTATGACAGGTAACCTGGGAGAAGAGGGCTATTGCCTGAACAAAACATGAGGAGATAAAATTCATCCTTCCATTTACCCTCAATTTCCAGTTGTTTGCTGATACCTGCTTATGCCCTACAGAACAAGACTGTAACCGGCAGTTCCATAAGCATACTTTATTGTTCAATGTCCTATAACTGGGAACTGTGCCCAGGGAATATTCTCATAGGTCATGACAACTTTCCAGGCAGACATTTTTTTTTAATAACAAAGGTCTGTTGAAATTAAGATATTGCTAGTAACTTGTTTATAATTCATCTTGATTTTGCAATTAAGCTTCTTCATTTTATACAGTTGTAGCCACTCCGCCTTTTGCCTTATGGAGTAATGCTTCCACACACATGAACACACAGGACAAGAAGTGTTGGAAGCCTCCAATTTAGGCTCTGAAAATATGAATTTAAATCCACAAACTACCTTGAGATCACACAAAGGCGTGGCCCAACCTCCTTCAACTTTTCTCAATGTTTTATTATTTTATTTTATTTTTCCATTCCTAAAAGTAAAAGTATATTCAGCCACTATTTGGGGTGGTATTAAAGAAAAAATAGAAGGCTGACATTTGACTAAATTGATCTGTATTTCTAGGTAAAAGAATTCAAAGAAACAGAGTTGGAAAAATTGCCTTAGTCACTTCTCTAACTCTAAGCCTCTTCCTGAAACAGGGATTCATATTCTTCGAGATCCATGACTCAGTGAGGTAGCTTTAGGGTACGCACTCCTGCTCAGGTGAGTTTCAGAAGCCATCTACTCTAGGGTCATGGCAAGGACTGCTCCAGCAACTCAAAGTTTCAAACAAAGCAAGCCTGGATTTTGAGGCAATATCTGGAGCCCAACGCTAACACCAATATTAGCGCTCATTACAACATTCGTAAGAGGACAGAAGTAATTGGCTTAATAGTTTACCAACTGTACCGCTTTGAAAGTTTTTAATTAAAGCAAAAAGAAATTTCTACCTCAATTCCTTTTACCCAGTTTTCATCTGTAAAAATGTACTTTCTGGAGGGTTTTGTGTTTCCCCACTTGGTTTCAGCGCTGCTGAATGCTACCAATTAGAGCATAATTTAGCAGATAATTTGCTTCTTTGAAATTTAGCTTTGCTTTTCATAATCTAGGGCTTAGCGGGTTGGGAAATGACTATATATAAATAACATAGAAGAACAGGTTACTACGGGGCAGATGGTGGACCTGCAGTAAAGGGATATGCTGGAGAACGAACCGTCTAAGCAGAGATCGCCTTAATTTGGAAGGCAGAATAAATGATGGATAGAAAAGCTGTCTTGCAAAGATAATTAAAATCCCTACTAGCCTCAGACTTCTTAAAATTTAAATGCTAGAAGCACAGGGTTTATTTAGTGATGGATTATCATAATTTAGTATTTTGACAGTCAGCAAGGAAATAATTTCTTGCCATCCAAAAATTTACATCTGAATCAGGCAGATGTCTGTAAAGTGCTTTAGATGAACCAAGCAATATTTTCCATTTAGGATGATTAGTTTTGGGGATTCTGCACAATATAAGATAATGAATGCCTGAGTGCATGTATGTATGTGTATACACACACATAAACACACACACAAACACGCATGCACACACACATATACATTTGCATATACAAAGATTATAAATTGGCCTCACAACACAGCTAAAGGCGCGAGCCTTTTCTCTTCAAAATTTATATTAATTAATAACTTGCTTTAGGCTACAGATTTAACTCAGAGCTTGAGCTCTTGCCTTGCATGCAGAAGGCCCTGGATTCCATCCCCAGAGTTACTCAAAGAATCGTATTGTCAGCCCAGACAGTGAAAATTGTGCTCATCTATTCTCACCAAAAAAAAAAAAAAAAGAAAGAAAGAAAGAAAAGAAAAGTTGAGCTAACCTCTAATAACTGTTAACAGAGTTATGTGTAAATATTAGGTCTTTGAAAACATAATCAGGCTACAAGGAGGTCTCTGCAGCAGGCATTAGCTCAGTGATTGACATCCTTATATAAAGAGGAACATGACTATAAAAACAGACACACAGGATGAATAGCCTGTGACAATAGTGTCAGATACTGGTGAAATGATGCTTGTAAGCATGGCTTGCTTAGGACTAATGGATGCTACCAGCTACCTGGGACAGACAAGGAAGGATGTCATCTTGAGTACCCGAGGAAGCATGGCAAGGATGACCCACACCGATCTTTTAAGTTCTAGGACCGTGAGAGGACACATCTGAGTTGATTCAAGGCAGCCTACTTGTGAGGCTTTGTTGGGGCAGCCCTTAAAACATGCACCACTTGGGCAAGGGTGGCACATGCCTTGAATCCCGGCACTCAAGAGGCAGAGGCAGGTGGATCTCTGTGAGTTCGAGGCCAGCCTCATCTACAGAGCAAGTTCCAAGACAAGACTCCAAAGCTACAGAACAAGCCTATCCCGAAAAACCAAAACCAACCAACCAAACGAATAAATAAAGCATGCACCATTTAACTTGTCACAGGACATTTTCCCCTCAAATTTTGTTTATAAATTGTAGATATTGGCAGCCAGAACCGAAATATTTAGTTACCCAAAGGATAGCTACTGTGCTTCTGTAGGGAAAGAACTTATCAGAGGACAGAGTCTCTGGAGGCCGCAAAGAGTGCTGTGGGATAAAAGTCAATGAGGGCCTCTGAGTAAAGGAACTGGGATACTGCCGCACTGAGAACCCACTATGCTGAAATCTGGAAGGCGGACAAAAGCTGGCGGAGAAGAAGGGGAAAGACACTTTGAGAGAACCCCAAGGCCAAGCAAGACCTGACAAACAAGGAGACTTCGACATTATACATGTGGCTAATGCATCAGGAAAGAGATGACACTGGCCAGAACTGAAGGGTACATATTGTGAAGAGGGCGTCGCATGCCACCTAAAAAGCTGCAATCATCGTTACATGGATGGGAGAGGATAGGACTTTAAACAAGGGGTCGATAGGATCTGATTTGCATTGAGAAAAGCTTTTCTGATTACAGTGTGCAGAATGGAAGAGAAAAGAAGAAAAACAAGATAGGGGCTGCTTGAGCATTCAAAGTAGCATCAGCCCATTGTTCTGATCTCTCCCGCAGGTACACACCTACGTTTAGAGGATTAAACTTTTACTACTACGTTTAAGAGATAAGTACAACTGGGGATTAATCCCCAACTTTATCTAGTCAAAACAATGGCATTGGAAAACAAGGAAATTTGCCTCAAATCTCCCAGCTGACTGTCGATGAGCCTTCTTCACTTCCTGCTGTGTGTGTCTTCCTTTATACGGAATAGCACATTGTCCACTAATTAAAAATTTACTGCCATCGCGGGGGAGAGGGTGGCATCACTGTGGAAAGCCAGAATGACACACTGGAAAGATCTTCCGTTTTGAACAGCTGGTGGGGACTCTGGAAACATGCTCGTCGCACCCCCCCCCCCCCAGCAGATATGCACACAGCTCCACCATGTGGAGAAAATTGCCTTATTTTAGCCTCTGGGTCAGGAAGGAAGAGACCCAGTTAAAAGCAGACAAAACCAGAACATGATTGGGGGTGATAATGATCTTGTCACCTCAGTGTCTTTGACTACATTACCACACACTATATTTACTTTAAGATGGACCATCAAAAATTAGGGAGAAGCCGGGCGGTGGTGGCACACGCCTTTAATCCCAGCACTCGGGAGGCAGAGGCAGGCGGATCTCTGTGAGTTCGAGGCCAGCCTGGTCTACAAGAGCTAGTTCCAGGACAGGAACCAAAAGCTACAGAGAAACCCTGTCTCGAAAAAAAAAAAATTAGGGAGAAAAAAAGAGAAGGGATGTCAGTTAATCACATCTCCCCATTAGATTGATGGTGTGGTTAGCTCTAGATCCAGCTATCAAGGGGAAAGGGGAAATCACTCCCTTGCTATCATGTTCAAGAGACTCTCATTACTATGCCCATGCACTTGTGCACAGATGGGAAGATTGGCAATTACAGAAGGCTCCATTTCTTACAAAGAAGCCTTTGCTGAAACCACACTCTAGACAAGTTCAAGAGTTCCTCATGTGGATGAGTTTTGCCAAGTCCATGAATATGTGCACAGACATACATTTTCTACCTAATATGGAGAAGTTAATGGGCTACGATTCCCAATCTTTGCAAGAGGCAGGTAGAAGGAGAGAGGCAAAGGTCTTTTTTCTCTTCGTTTTTGATAACTTCCTCTGAGCGTAGTCCTTCCTCCTTAGGTTCATGGTGTAGAACAAATAATCCGTAGTTACCCACTTTTAGGAGGGTCCTTCAAAGACCAGCTAGCTCTGTTGCTTTGGTCACAGTAAAAGGAGACATAAAGGACTCAGTTCAGGCTAAAACCTCCACAAACTTTTCATTGCCAGGTGCTTTTGCTTAAGGTGAAATCCAGGAGGCCATGGTTAGTCTATGAAGAAAGGTCTAAGAGCCAATGTATCATAGCTTATTCATTTACCTATTTTTGTCCCTCTCCTCAGTTTGTCTCTGATGTCCTAATAGACAATGGCTGGTGGAAGTTTCAGGGGTAGGGATGTAGTCTATTTTCTCTTTAGAGAGTTTTTTCTCTCTATCCCAACTGTAAAGCTCTTCTTGGGTTACTCATTAACTGAAGAGAAGCAGAGGATGCTGGCAATGCAGAAGGAAGACTGTGTGATGCTGGAAGCACACTGATTTGTACTTGGCAGACAGGAGAATGAAGAGGTAAACATCTCAGTGAAAACATCCATCAGCACAATGGAAAATCAAGCTCATTCTCCAAGTCTTCTTCTTCAAGATCCAGTGCCTTTGGGTCTTTGTTTGCATTGATGAAGGATTCGAGATGAGTTTATGTCACTATTTGGACTGAGACACTAACGGAGGCCAGGCTGCCTATAAGGGCAGCCCCAGGGAATAGCTTTCTGTTGTATCACCATCATTTGTATGAAATGAAAGCTCTAGAGTGTTCCCTTGGGGCTGCTTGGAAGGTAGAGAGACATTAACCTTGCCCTATCACCTGGTTTCATTTTACTGTATCTGTCTTTCTTAAATCTGACCTCCCTTCCCTTAGCAACAGGAGTAGGATATGATATACTGCTTATTTTTTCTGCTCTTCGAATCACGACAATGCTGCCACCTTAGTGTCTTAAGGTGGAACAAGTCTGTCATACCATTTCAATGACGTGATGTGTGTGGAGGTCCGGATTTTTCAATAGCCGTCATAGTTTCAAGACCCAAGGCAAAGGTTTAGAGGGATCAAAACACTGAGGATTTTTTTCATTGACTAGAAGGGCAGTTACGTAACACCTCCTATCTCTGGTCCTAAAGCAATACAAGAGTGAAGGCATGGTTCTTGCCAGAGTTTATAGTCAGGCAGAGGTAAAGTGACAGGGTCCCAAGAAGAGATTCATGTAAACTATGCCTAGGGCACAGCAAATACAGAGCGAAGAGCATATTGGAATCTTCCCAACAATGGTGAATGCAACAATCCTCTCTTCCCTCTGCGTACACAGCAGTCATGTATGTGAGAGCCAGAGTCATGCTTAAAAGCACAAGCAGTATTTTTTAGTGTTTGCAAAACAGAGTTCTAAATTTAGCAATCATGTAGGGCTTTCATCTGCCTGAGTGTCCTAGCAGACAGGAGAAATCCAGGAGGGATGCAAACAGGAAAAGAAAAAATCTTCTTGGGGCAATTCTACCTTTACCAGCTCTTATAAGCACCCCTAGCGGCTCCAGGGCCTTCCCTGCAGGTGTGGATTCAACCCAAGAGAAACAGAGACAGGGACAAGGTCGCAAAGGCTCTTACGCACAGCTGACAACAAAGGGCATCTGGCACCAGAGGCTTTAAATATATATAACTGGTTGTGTTTACTTTTGTGAAATTAAGGAAAACCTTTGGAATTCATTTCTAACTCTGAAGTCAAGGACTGTTAAGTGAAGAATCCAGAGAGGCTGGAGATGCAGTTCAGAGCAAAGCACTGCTCCTAGCATCTTCAGCATCAGCATCTAAGGAAACAGTTGCTCATCAGCTTAGAACCAGTTCCCCAATTTACTTGCTTTCGTGTGTGTGTGTGTGTGTGTGTGTGTGTGTGTGTGTGCGCGCGTGCATGCACACATGTTTGGGTACACACGAATGTGCATATGCCTGAGTACAGAGGCTGGAGATCAATGATCAGTCTTCCTCAATTGATCTCCACCTCAGTTTTGCAAAAGGGTCTCTCATTAACCAAAGACCTCATCAGTTAAGCTAGTCTGGTGAGTCATTGAGTGCCCAGAATGATGTACCTATGTCTGCCTTCCGAGAAATATCATTACAGATGTGTCTAGCCACACCCTGCTGTTACATGGGAACTGGGAGTGCTAATTCTGGTCTTCACACTTACGTGGGAACCTGTTGACTCACTGAAACACCCCCCCACACACACTTTCAGTTCCCCAAACTCTTGATTAGACTTAGTCTTTTGATGTAATGCTCTTAACTATAAAATGTACATAAGTACCCCAAAAAACCTTATTGATAAAATAAACAGGAACTGACTGACCTATTTATGAGAAAAGTGGCCATGATTTTAATATAGTCTGAGTTTTTCAAGAATGAATAAATATTTAGCCAAATCTTTATACTTTCAATAGACAAAAAAAAAAACCATTTTATTTTATCACGATGTCAAAAAACAATGCCAGGAACAAGAGATGATGGATCGGTGGTTGTGCTTGCTAGCAAACCAGAAGCCCTCAGTTTGACTCGCAGGACCCACATGTTAGAGTGAAAGAATCCAATCTTCTAAGTTGTCCTTTGACCCTCACAATGGACCATTGCATACATGCATCCAGCTCTGCCACCCCGGCAACAAACAAATAAATAAATAAATGTAAAAAGAAGAATACTTAGCCTCTGTTCTACTGCCAGCAGGCTTAAAGGTGGCCTTCAGAAATCTACAAGCTACATGTAAAATTTCTTCCATCCCTGCCTCTCCTCCTCACTGTTGCTTCTAAGACTATTCTATTCATAGCTCTTAGTAATATGCTCAAAATAAACTTTGTTCCAAATGTGTATGACATAAACAAAAACAATTCTCTGAACATTTCAGCTACGAAGAATTAAATTTAACTTAGTATTTTTTTCTTAATAAAGCAGAAAAGAGGCTCAATGGTGCCCTGAATGCATTTCCACTACAAAGGTTAAATGAACTAGAGAATTCAAAATGGTGTTCAATAAAGAGGAGAATTAACTGGAACATACAGTCAATTGAGGTTTTGTGATTTATCTTACAAAGGTTAAAGCAAAATAGACAATGACAACAGCAACACACAGATACATAGACACGCATGAATGCACACACACGCACACACACACACACACACACACATACACACACACCCTTCTCAATTGATAGCTGTTCAGTTGCAACCCTTAGAAAGGGTTAGGGAAGGGAGGGATGAAGAAAGAGAAGGGTGGAGGAGAGAAGGGGGATTTTAATCCAGCTGCCATCAATGTATTATGTCAGTTGGTGGTAATATTTGGGACAGGTGAAAGACTAGGACAATGATTAAAAAAAACAGTAAGAAAAACCTTCAAGATGGTTAAACACAAGAGGAGTTCTTCTTTGTTGATGTAACAGTGTGAGAAGGAAAAGACAGACAGCTGAGGTAATTCTCATTAACCATTCAAACTCAGCAAGACTTGGGCATCTTTCCTATCTACCCTTTCAGCTGTCTGGGGTGTCGATTCCATATCAGCTAGTTAAGCCAGCATTGGAGAAGAACGCAGGAACATGCCCAAGAGGGTTTCAGAATAAGCCTGGAGGTTATGCACTTCAAATATGCCTCTTTGGCTAGACATTAGTGGTGTTTCTGTACTGAAAAGAGGTTAAGGAATATAGTCTAGACGTGTGGCCCTACCCCCCAAAACAAGGATGTCTAATGTAATGACGTTATAAAATGTATTGTCCTTAGAGTTAGAAGAAAATGGTCCAGGAACTGTGAAAAATCACTAGAAATTTGTTTGGGACACTTCCTAACTGGGTGTATTTTGTAAGAAGTTGGGCTATGGGATTAGGTCCTCTGGTGTCAAGGTTGAATGTGTTAATTGTGACATGAAATTAGTTTTCACATGTGTCACCTGAATGCATGAAAGAATTAGCATTCATAATTATTACAATAAAAAATTGGGTTTCTGTTTTTCTCATACAGTTTTTTATAATACTTACTGGTAGTATTATACTCACGAATATCAAAATCAAATTATTTCCTAAACAGACACAGAAATAGACAACCCCTTAAAACAAAACCACAAAAATCCAGAAACCACAGGAAAAAAAAAAACAATAGGTTTAAGGTGAGTTCTGAGCTCACTTTGTGTGTGTGTGTGTGTCTGTGTGTGTGTGTGTGTGTGTGTGTGTCTGTGTGTCTGTGTGTCTGTGTGTCTGTGTCTGTGTCTGTGTGGTCTATTTAAACATGTGTGAATAGGTTTCTCATTGCACCTGGAGCTCCCTATTTCAGCTAGGGCAGCTAGCCAGGAAGCCAGCAAATTACAGGGATCTGCATACTTCCATAACCTTATGTTATGTTTCTATGGGTTGCTAGGGATTTGAACTCAGGAGCTCATGCATGTAGAACAAGCACTCTTACCCATGGAGCCATCTCTTCAGCCCCTTTCCACTGATTGTAGGTGATGTGTTTGAGGCCACATATATGTGTAAGATATACATGTATATAGGATATACATATATATCCTAAATCATTATAAGCAGCTTAATAAAATATGCCTTGTGAGTAAAATCTGCATAAACAAAACCAGTAAATATCAAGAAGCACGGATTCAACTGGCTGGCTAAACATGTCACCCTGAGTGATTAAAGTCATTCACTCAAAAAACACATGCAAAGGCAGGCAGTGGCGCATGCCTGTAATGCCAACATAGGAGAAACTGAGGCAACAGGTTCCCAAGTTTGAGGTCAGCCTAGACTATATTTCAAGATGTGTCTCCAAAGCAGTAGTAGATGATCATACCTAACTGAAGTTGTCTCTGTGAGGCACCCTGGCTAGTGATCTTACTAAGCCTTCAGAGGTAGACTTCTATCCCATCACTAGGAGCTGAAGCAAACAGCACAACATTGGGAACAAATTACATCAGTGTTGGTGAACTAAAGCACCCAGCTAAAACAGCA
This sequence comes from Microtus ochrogaster, assembly GCF_000317375.1. NCBI lineage: Eukaryota > Metazoa > Chordata > Mammalia > Rodentia > Cricetidae > Microtus > Microtus ochrogaster. The sequence goes on from NC_022032.1 coordinate 8,649,883, forward strand.
TGTTTCAGTCTTTGACTGTCCTGTCATTTTAATATGAATTTTACATAGGAGGGGAACTAAAGTCATTAGTTAACCTATTGAGTTTACGGTTTTGTCAGCCAGCCATTAGAAGGGAAACACAAACGCTGTCCTCTGCTATGCAGTTCCAAGGAACATATTAACAGCTGAAGAAGGAAAACTTAGTTAAACCACTTATTTGGACCTGTTACAAATCTGTATTTTTCAAGCACCTGTGTTGGAGTAAACATTTACTTTGGTTGTAAGACGTTTGATCAGCTCATTATAAGGTAGAAGCCTCCATCCAGGAGGGTGGTTCTCTCTGACCTCACACTTAAAAATTGAAAACATGGGTTAGTAGTGGAACTTCCCACCTTACCCTAGCCATATTCATCCAAACAGCTCCTTAACTGTATTACCATAACGTCTACATATCACCGTGAATCTACTTGGACTCTGAGATTTAGAAATCTTGGCCTCATTCCCCAGAGGCTGAAGGATGAAAGGCAGTTTTAAGTCAGACTGAAGAATAAAAGTTAGGAGATAGATGTTCAACCACAGAACGGAACTGTTCCTATCTTCAGCTTGTATAGGGATCAGTAGCTAAATTGTACTCTGGAAAAGTAGTAACTTATCTGTTTGAAATACTATAGGTCAAGAGAGTAGTATTATTAGATGATTTAATATAGTTTCTTTGAACACTAATGTGGTGACTTGAATAGGAATGGCCCTCATAGACTCTTATATTTGGATGTTTTGTTATTTGGGAGTGGCACTACTTGACAGAGACTAGGAGGTGTGGTCTTCTTGGAGTAGGTGTGACCTTATTGGAGAAAATATGTATGTCACTCGGGAGGGCTTTGATTTTTCAGAAACCCAAGCCACCAGGCTCATTAAATCAATCTCTCTCTCTCTCTCTCTCTCTCTCT
>NC_022032.1:8650908-8669854 GCF_000317375.1 Microtus ochrogaster
TCTCTCTCTCTCTCTCCTATGGATCCAGAGCGCTCAACTCCTCCACCTCCAAAACCAAATCTGCCTGTGTGTCACCAGGCTTCCTGCAATGCTGATAACTAAGCTACAAGCCATCCCCAATTAAATGCTTTCCTTTCTAGAGCTGCTCTTGTCATGGTGTCTCTTCACAGCAATGGAAACCCCAAGTAAGACAAACGATGCTTAAAAATCATGGAAAGGGGCACTAAAGGGGACTTTAAATTACTCTGAAAATTCCCTCATGTTATATTAAAGAAGGAGGTGTTGGAGAGGGGTTGATTCCTCAACAGATAAATTGCTTAGTGAGAAAATAAGGTCACAGACCTTCCAGTTCCCACACCCAGCCATGGGAAGAGAAGTGGCATAGCGAGCCACACTGAACTGGACATGGCCATCTACATAGCCTTGATTCTTGGTGCTTCTACACACTGAGCAAGCTGTGTGCCTTCTCTGTCTGTCTGCTCAGCTAGAGAATGAGGATAGCCACTGAAGAAGCTACCTGTCCCTCAGGGTGACTGTGAGGAGCCGATTAGTCTGTTTGTGTAGATGTAGTTTACACCGGGAGGGATCCTGGGAACCCTGTGTGATGCTTGGTGGATTCTGCACCATTTCACTGCAGCAGCTGGCAAGCGCCATTGGCTGGGATTGTGGAGGTGCATCTTTGTCATCCGAGACACAGAACCAGCCACAATATAGGTGAGCCCAAGATGCTCTCACGCCAACAGGACGGAGCCCAGAGTGGCTGTAGTCAGTCCCAGGCAGGCTTTTCTGTGATCTCAGAGAAGCAGCAAACAAAAGAATCCACATAAACCTTGGCTCTTTGCTGTCCCTCAGATCATGGTTTCTCTGGAGCTAAAAGGGTTCACTTGGATATATGTGCCTGAAAAAGCTAAGAAGAGGCTAAAATTCTTTCACCCAGTCTTGCTCTTTGTGGTCTTTACCCTATGGCTAACAGCACCCCTTACCACTGACCCCAGTTGTAAGCTACGGCAAAGGGAGGAGTCGTATTTTGTTGTTGTTGCTCCTTTCCACCAGCAGATCTTAGGACACTGTTAATATCTGTCAGTGACCAATGGCGTGCTCTCAACGGGTGCTTTTGAAAAAGAGATGGGCCAGAAGTTGTCCTTTGGCTGCTGACTGGAAAGTTGCTTTCTCCTGTCTCTTCCCGTACATCTCCACCTTTGGGAAGAAACCTGTCCATCTTGGAGCATTTAGCCTCAAGAAAAGACGTTGCAGGGACAAATTTGCAATGACTCATAGGAAAATGAAATGTAAGTTTAAAAGTGCTTCGGTTCCTTGGATCTGCCTGGCTCTTAGCTTTGCCAAGGAAGGTGACTCAGGCTGGGCCTGTCTAGGTGTAATCAAACAAATGCAAAGCAACGGTTTGGCCATTTGAGTACACCCTGGCTTAACTATGTGGAACTATTTTAACGAGCTCAAGGGAGTTGGAATGGTAAACTCTTCATGCTGTCTGACTGCATAGTGTCCATATGACATGGTCTTGGATAGCAGCAATAGTTACTCTGGTTTATTGAGTGCTTATTATGCGCCAGAAATCCTAAATCATTGGATTTCAATTATATATTAGACCGCAGTTGCACTAAGAATTGGTACCCAACATGTATCTGTGTACAGACAACTGTACGCTTGTGAAACTATAACACACAATGCAGAGTAATATTTTATATTCAACTCAATATCATTTTGTATTCCAAAATGCAGCTTTGGGCTCTTTATATTGATTTTATGACTCATAAATGAATTGCAACTGACAACTGAAAAATTGCTGCCTTGTACAAATTTATACCTTGTAATAGTAACCTTTTAAGATGCACATTTATAGTAGATTCCACGCAGCCTAGAGAACAGTTCATCAGGGGAGGTGGTTAAAAAGGGTTTGGGGTAGCTAAAATGCCAAAGGAGAAATGGAGGGCAGACAAGATACTAGTGCCTTCAAGAAACAACTTCCCTGGGTTGTGGAATATTATTTTAAGACGTGCTACATTTGTTTGTGCTGTGGAACATCTGTTTTATTGATGCAAAGATGTATTGGATTCTTTTGTATTTCAGTGTTTAACTCTGTGAAGCTGTGTTATTGTGCCTGCTTAAAACACTTGGTTGGTCTAATAAAGAGCTGAATGGCCAATAGCAAAGCAGGAGAAAGGATGGGTGGGGTTGACAGGCAGAGAGAATAAATAGGAGGAGAAATCTGGGAAGAGAAGATCGAAGAGCAAAGAAAGGGGGAGAAGAGGATGCTGAGGGCTAATTACACAGTCAAACACAGAGTATGATGTAAAGAAAAGATATACATAAATAGAGAAAGATAAGAGTCTAGAGAGAAAAGGTAGATATGCTAATTAATAAAAAAGAAAGCTGGTTAGAAACAAGTCAAACTAAGGCCGAGCATCCATGGGAAAGAATAAGTCTCCATGTATGATTTATTTGGGAGCTGGCTGGTGGGCCCCCAGAAGAGTGAAGAGCAAAGAGTAACGAATTTAAAAATAAAAGAACCAACTACACCCTTCATCAAATAAGAAGAATCAAGGGGAAACTTGGTAGGATTAGAGTACAGGAACGTGGGGAGTGCCTGCTAGGGAGTGGGCATCGGAAAGAAAGAAGCTGGAATCCAGAGGGAGAGTGTCTCAATTGGAGACCTCATAAGGGGAAGTGAAGAAGAATGACAAGTTGGCTTTTCCCATATCCTTTCTTTGTCCTCTACCACCTGGGCTAATCTAGACAGCCATGAGTGAGTGGAACTATAGGCTCAGGAATCAGTTGATTTGATACAGAGATGAACAAGCGAACAGCATCCAGAGAAGCCATAGGACCACTTTCACAGTCAGGGCAGCTTCCTGATGGGTAACCCGATAGGTTATGCAAGTCTCACGCACAGGGCCCACACCTAATTTGATGCTCTAGGCAACCAAAGATCTGAAATTCTCCATGTCTTTCAAACAAAAGGCCTGTATTCACTTTGGACTAATTTGTGCCTCTAATGACGTGACTGCTAGAACGTGCAGCATTGTTATTCCAGTCATACCGAGAGTCTCTGGGTTTAGATGGTTTAAGTGACTTAAAATAGGCTTCCTGGAGGGGATGGATATGATCAAAATACCCTGTACAAAATTCTCCAAAAAACTAATAAAAGTCCAAGTATACGAAACATTCCAGTAGGAAAGGCGTTATCAACCCATCAGGTGAAAATAAAATGTGTTGAACAAATAGAAGAACAATAGGAAGGGATGGGGTGGAGGAAAAGAAGGAAGGAGAATAACAGGGAAGGAGAAAGAACTACGTGGATCATCAGGACTAGTTCTAGTGAGACACAGGGCTCATGGACCCTGACACTGGATAGGAACTGCCAAGCTTGCTCCATATGGTGGGCATGGCTACTAGAGTCACAAACGGGTTACTTCACCAAAGTAGGGTACCCCATTCTCCCCACCCTGCTCTTTTTCTAAACCTCACGCAACACAGAACCACAAGTTCAAGGCAGCCTCTATGGTCAGTGCCTGGCTACAGCTTTAGGGCCTTCTAAGGGGCTCTGTAGCAGTCATCCTGGACATCCTGCCTGAAGGACAGGAGGTCCTTTGCCCATCTGTAGCTAGTAGGTCATTGATGCATTCCTACGTGGAGCGCTCCCACCTGGTGTAGCTGTCATGGCAGGGAGTGCAAGTCACAGGGAGGGCAAGACTAACACGGGAAAGCAGGAGAGCATGAAGGAGCCGTCAGAGAAAGGGCAAGGAGAGGCAAGGGAGCCCCAGGAGGGAAAATTATGGGCTTCACAAAAGTGGATAAAGAGAAATGAGACAGGCTACTAGACAATCTCAGGCTGAGGTCTGTACTCTCCTCAGTAAGCCAGGGAACCCTTCTGTCCATGTAAAGTATGAAGTAGCAGAAAACAGAGCTGTGCATGTAGGTTCCCTCTGTCTCGCATGGAGAGGGACCAAAGCCTTTCCCCCACAGTCCTCGGCGAGCTTTCCAACTGTTCCCTTTCTCCCATGCCATGCCACGAGGGATAACGGTCATGGGGGAGCTGGGAAGTGTACCCTAAAGTACCAACAAGATCACTCACTTCCTCCTTAAAAACCACGCCACAAAATGAGTGGAAAGGATAAATAATAACATGTGCACTGATGTGACATCAGTAGTCAACTCTCTCACTGGTCCTTCAGAATGAACTGAAGGGCTGACTTCTGCTCCTCCACAGCCTGCCCTCTCCCATGTGGTCCAGAGTTGGAGACACAAGAGTTTCCTATAATAAAATCTCCATCACTGTCCTGGTAAACTCTGGTTTTCCTAACAATTAATTTGGGAACAAAGCCCAATAAGCTGGCAGGAGCTATCACAGAGAGAAGGCACTTAATTCAAAGGCACGTAAATGCGAGTGCTGTAAATTATCTATCAGGAGATGCTGCACTTTCTCGAAGAGGTCAGCAGGAGCTAGCTCGGCTGTCTGTATTCTTAGGACGGCTGAGGAAGCAGTCTTATGATACAAGAAACAATATATTCACTTTTCGCCTTCATATCACAATATAAAACATTACTACTTAGTCCTCATTATCACGACTTATCATCCATTCCGTGAACACAGGGTCCCTTGAGATCTGAGCACATAATAACAGTCTGCACACTGCCTCCCTCCTGGCTCTAAACTTTAAATAGCTGCTCATCCAGGAAGTTCAAATCAGCAGCCTCTAAAGCCAGTGCTTGGCCACAGCTTTCCAGCCATTCCTAGAACCTTTGCCCCCACGTTATCAGGCAGCCTCTTCTAAGATTAGGCAGAGCAATGCAGCGCAACGTAACCTCTGTAATTATTTCTATACCAAGCCTAATAAAAAAGGGAACTGCATCTGGTGAGTGCCTACAAGTGAAACTGACCATGAAGACTTCCCTCCACTTCCTGTGCGTTTCCTGGCTAAGCTCATCGGCTTGTTTCCCGCGTGCATTTTGATTATTAGTAATTGTCACACACTATGAGTGGTCATTATATTTCTAGACAAGACACAGGGTAGGAAAGGAATAACTAGCAAGCCTGCCAGGATAATGGAGACACGGCCGAGAAGAAGTAGGTGACTCCTGAGCACTGACAACATGGGCCAGAAGGTCATCTGTAAAATTATCATCACTAGCCACAGTGAGCTAACTCTGCAGAACCAGAGACAAGTTTGCTAAGAATGTGGACCCTAAGTCTATTCATCAAATTGCCCGTGTCACTTGGGAGAATGATGGTGCAGTGTTCCAAATTGCCTGCTCAGCAGGATAACTTACACTTAAGGTTTTTTCTATCCACCCGAGCTGCTCTTCACTGTGACCACCGACTTATCCATTTTATTTCTTCAAACATCTCTTCATATTACAGTTCTAATGATAAGATCTGCCTTAAGAGGGAAGAAAAGGCACACAAAGTTGGCTGGGTAGTGAGGTGGGGTGGATTTGGTAGGAACTGCGGGTATCTGAATATGTTCAAAACACAGTGCATGAAATTCTCAATGAAATATTAGTTTAAAAATGCATCATTTTGAGGCAAGAATCTTTAGAGAGCTGTGCCTGTGGACATTTGTATAATCAGGCAAGTATGGAAGCTAGGCATTATTCTCCTCTCTGCGTGTCCGCTGAGTAGGACTTTATAACGCGGGGTAGTGAGTGTGGAGACTGGGGTTCGAGGGAAAGGCCACAGGAAAAATGGTGAGTGACTCAGAGTCAGCCTTTGGTTCAGTTCCCAGACGAGGCCGTTCAAAGGATCTGTCAGCTACACCATTCAACTTGGATCAGTCACATAAACCGAGCTGTTTGATCATATAGTAACGTTGCTTCAGGAAGAAGAGACGCTTTGAAAGGAGAGCATGCCCTTGTTCAGGGGCATCGTTGGAAAAGGAACGAGAAATTCTCCCTTTGCCTTCACCAGCACACAAAAGAGCAGAGGTCTCTCTTACAAAGCATTTCTTCAAGAGGAAAATAGCTGGTGCGCTCAGTTGCTCCCTAGTAAGTTTCGTCCCTTTTTTGCCAGTTCCCTCAATTATTGCCTTCATAAAACAATGTCAATTTAGTCATTTTCCCCACCCACCCCCATTCTTCAGCCTCTCCTTTCCTTTGACCTCCTCTAGTCCCTTCTTGTCCTAACACCCTTTTCTGTCTTTCCTTTGACCTTCTCTGGATGCCTCCGCCTCTCCCCTCACTATCAGGACTCCAAGAATCTTCTCCCATCCACCCATTTGGACAAGCAAGCTCTTAGGAACCTCCAGCCTATTTTAGAGAAAGATAAAAAGCCCGACGAAACAGTCACCGCTTCTTTCACACCTATCGCACTTCAAATTTCACGGTGAGACTGCACAAATATTAGGTCCTTCCCATCCTTCCCATCACTCTTTTACACAGCAGACGGAGGGCAGCAACATCGCATAAGGAGAAAGCGGAGCTTGATGCAGGGAAGAGGAGCCATTTACCTGAAGCTCCACAGCTAGAAAGTGAGAGGAGTGGCTTGTGCGTACTTTAACAATGCCACGCTGGAGATTGCGGACAGGAAAAGAGGTAGTGTGCAAACCCACCATTCTTAACTATGATTCAGCAATAGAGGGCTTTTGTGGAAAGGAGGAAAATTATTAATATGTGCGTGCGCAAGTTGGTCTCAATTACTCTTGAATGTAGAAGGTTCATGTCCCCCTAGCTTCTCTGAGTTCGCAGGGAAGCTTTAGGGAACCTACCCCAGGAATAGACACAGGTATTAATGATAGCCTCCTGAGTGTAATGCCTCACTTGTATTTGACTTAATGGTGAGGCTAGCTGGGGCGAGCTGAAGTCCTAAGGTATGGCTCTGAGAGGATTTCCATATGCAATGGAACGAACACCTAACTGTGAAGAAAGGATTCTTATCTCACCTTTGCCACCTGTTAAAAGTTGACAGCCCGGAGCTTGGATTTGTCCATTGATAAAGCCTAAGTTTTGGACTAGATGATGGCAAAAGTTCCTTACAATGATTGTAACCTTTTAAATAAGTTTTTTAAACATTGAAATTGATAGTTGCATGTACATATGTGGATGCATGCCACAGCAAACATGTAGAGGTTAAGACCTGTCTCCAGCACTCTTTGGAGAAAATTTCCTCCTGTACCTTTATGTGGAATACAGGACTCAAACTCCAGTTGCTCAACTTGCCTGGACAGTGATTTACCCACTGGGCTACTTGCTGGCCTTTGCTTTATTAAGCTTTCCCCAGAATCCCAAATCAACCTGTAGAGGCAGCTCATCTCTGTTTACCTAGGTCACGATCTAGTATCTCTCTGTACAGTGGAGTTCTGCGGGAACAAGATAGAAAATGTAGATGGGTGGAAAGATGCTTGAGGTTCTACCACACAGCTCACTTCTTCAGCGCCTCCACTTCCTCGCACAAACCACCAAGACTGCAAACAGGCCATCTTCATTTCTGTGTTTCTGCCATGGTCCCTTACTTTGACAAAGACCCCAAAACAATGTGATCAAGCTTGGGTGGAAACTTCTAAACTGGTAACTGAAAAAAGTCTTCGCTTCTTTCTAGGGCTTTATCACACCAGCTATAAGAGCAACACAAAATCATTGTTGGGAGCTAACAGAATTCTTTTTTCTTCCCACTAGCTTCGTGCCTTAACATGGCATGAATCTTTTATCCTGAAGACCTGCAGAGGTCTGGTGTGGGTCTCACAAAGTTACAATCGAGATAAATGCTGTATTCTTTTCTACGTGTTCCAGGGGGAGCATTTGCTTGTTTTTCTCCAGCCTGTAGAGGTGCCATGTTTCTTGGCAAGTGAAAGTCTTCATTTTTGTCAGCCAGAAATGGAAGCATTCCTTGAACCTTCTAATCTGTTTTCTTCTAAGTTTAAGGGACTTTAGAATTACATTGATCTATGCAAAGATATTCCAAGCTTTCATCTCTACTTAAGGTCAACTGATGACTAACACAGTGGTTTGAATATGTTTTATCCATAATTCAGATGTTCCCAATGTGATAGAATTAAGAGTTGAGGTCTTCAAGGAATGTCTGACTGCATGGGCTGCTCTTCTGTGAGGAAGACTGAGGCCTATATAAAAGCCTTCATGCACATTCAATAATTCAGTCTTTGGCTAGGTGAAGATATTTTATTTCTTCCTTCCAAATTGCAGCCCTTCCAGACTGTGAGGAAATGAATGTTTGTTCTTTGTAAATTACTCTAATTCTGGCATTTTGTGGTAGCAGTAAAAATGGACTGAATGCAGCCCTAATGCCACTTAAACAACTGAAATCTCCCTTGTTAGGTAATACTGCACTTTCCCAGATTTGAGGTAATAATGCATAGAATCTTCAGGCGTTTGTCATTCTGCCTTCTACACCGGACATTTTTTTCTCGGTTTGAAATTTTTACATTGCTATATTAATCCAGATACACTTATGCATTTGTATAATTATACCACTAAGGTTGGACAACTTATTAGCTAGGATATCAATATCCATCAATAACTTTTTATAATTCATTATTTTATTTTTAAATTTTTATTGTTTTACAAACACTAATATATATTTATACATATACATATTTATATGTGTGCATACATACACACACATATATACATACACATACAACACATACATACATATACACACACATATACACTACACACACACACACAACTTGCTGGTTTCAGGGCTGACCACTTGATACTGGATAACCAACTGGAGTCCTCCTCCCTCAGGATGACTGCCTCCCCCTCTATCACCATCCCTTAGTTACCTGTAGTTCTTTGTCTGGGGTGAGGTCCTCTGAGAGGGAGTGAGGGTGGGGCATAGGAGAAGCTGGATGAAGTAAAGGAAATTATATAACTATATTTTAAGAAGAAACTTTTTAAAACCCTTTACAAACTTGCAGCAAAAGTAGACACTAGCATAGGGCTGAAGATTCATTCCTCTGGTTTCTAATTTTCACGGGTGACTCATTTACTAAATTCAATGAAAACTAAGACATTATATGTGTTTCAAGAACACATACAAGAGAGAGTGATGCTTTTAATTGGGCAGTATTTAAGAGAAGCCCAGGACGACCTCTGAAATTGACAAGATTGACACGCCCTACATCATGAGACTAAATGTGGCCCATTTTATCAGATCCCTGCAAGAATTTCCATGAGCCACCCTGTGCATGTTTACCATGCTGGGACTGTAGTCATAAATAAATAAGCAGCACTGATATCTTATTGTTCAGAATTTTGAATAAGAGAACTGACTTACAATAAAAAAATAAAGAATGATTAACTGTAACTCTTATTGGCCTTGGTACGGCTGGAGCCCAAAAAATCAATATACAAAAGTCAAAGAATATCAATATGCATATTTTCCCTTGGAAAATTCCCTCAGAAGTTCTGTTGGGCTTCTTATTCTTGTCTTTTAAATGCCAACTGAGAAAGAGCTGTCATTTTTATCTTCGCTTTAGGTTAGCTAAAAGGAAATGCCAAATAGAAGATAAATATCTTCCAGCACCTAAAAAATTACTGTTACTGTATGCTATTTTCCTATATGTTAGATTTTGAGACTATAAATAAATCCTGAGTTACTTATACTATAAAGCACAACACACAATTAAATTTCAATTAGTCATTTTATTTCAAATGACCTCCAAAATAAATAATATTTTATTAAAATGTACATGACCTCCAAAAGGACAAGTAATGGAATAAGAATCAGTTTTTAGGCTCTTTGATGTAGTTTCTAAAAGAAGTGCATGAAAGGTAAGAACTCCTAATTCTAGTTTTTAGAAATGAGGCAAGATAAAGATGAGTTGATCAATGATTAAAATTGCTAATTCTCGTTTTCCCCTGCCCCCCCCCCCTCGTTTTGTTTTCATCACGAATGTGTCCCTGAAGTACTCAGAGTGCTAAGGAGAGTTTTGTACCAACTCTGGTGAGAGGTCACAGACTTCCTAAGCACTTCCTACGAAAAGGTAACCTAAGGCACCAGTGGCGACATTATGCACTTCTTACAGAACAAAGGGACTGTCCATTAACGGAACAGGAAGATTCATAGTACCCTGTGTCTTCCAACCAAGTATGATGGGTCAAGTACAAAGCTTGAATAGTCACCACCAGCACCTTAGAAATTAGTTCCTCCCACAATAGGAATGAGAAGCACAGGAGTTGCTTTTAATACATAATGCCCTCAGGGACTAAAAAAAGCCCGGAAGTTTTATTTGGTAGGCTTTATGTATTCAGATAGGAAAGCATGTCAGAGCCAGGCATACCCATGACCATCCTCGGTGAAGAAGTCTACTCCTGAGCATGCCCAAATTAAGGGCATAATTTAAGAAGACATATCTGAGGGTATGCTTAGCTTAAAGTCATGGGGCATATGCCTAAAAGGTTCAAAGTTTTGGGCAGGAAACCCTTTGAGCATGAGCAGCTTGTATTTTAAAGGTTTATCTAAAGTAAAGGATACTTGAACGGTTTATTGGTATAAGAGTCTGCCCCTAAAGATACTGTGTTGGCTGAGCTAACCATCTCAAGCTGAACTTGCCCACCTTTGTGCTTCCTGAGTATCCCTGAGATGACTTGCCTATGATTAGAGTTGTTCATTTAAAATTTATTCCAGGACTAGAGAAATAGTTAAGATGTTAACACCACCCATGGCTCTTGCAGAGGATCTGGGTTCAATGCCCAGCCCTCAAATGGCAGCTTAGAACCATCTATAATACCCGTTCTAGTGGATTTACCACCATCTTCCAGCTCCACAGGCACCAGGAACACACATGGAGTGCACAAACAGAAATGCTTACAAAACACTCATACACATAAAAATAAATAAATCCTAAGAGAAATACAATCCATATGGTGTCCCATTGACCCCAAAGTAAAACTGTATGTAGCTATACGCACAAGCTGTTTGGCTGTTCATCGAGAATTTTTGAGCAGTATGATTAGATCCACATGTATGTTAAAAGGTACGGCTCGCCTCAAAGAACAAATTAAATGTCTTAAATGCCTCTCCCATGAGCAAAAGCTGGAGAAACTGAAGCGATACATGTAAGTCTCCACAGGTGTTTACAGACAGAACATGTCTGAAGTAGCTATTCAATTTCCACGGGCACGCAAAACTTTTGGGCCTTTCTTTCCTGACTCCACTTTCCCTTCTATAATTCTGAATCCCAAGAGAGCAGTCAAGTCAGTCCCTTGGCATAATTACTGCACATCAAGGACTGAGCTCTGTTTAGGAGATGATGAAGTTTCCAGATAAATTTCCACCATCAACAGCAACCCACTAGAGCAGGAAGAGAAGGGCGGAACATGCATTAGAAAGCAGGTCCGGTCCAGAAACAGCCAAGGGCTTAGTTTTCCATCACCTTGCTTTTTTTAAAAAAAAAAAATATTATTGAAGACAATACATTCATAATTGGTGCAAATTTGTTATGAAGATAAATAATTAGAACACTAAGAATTGTATTCCTATTTTGAAGCCTTGCAAGAGTTCACAGAATCTCGCTTAAATGTCGTTTTATACATAATGAGATGACGACTCAGGGAGTTCTAGAAAATATTTAAGTGGGAGAGTGTTTGGAATGTACGGTTGTCTAGCTCCAAACACTAATCCATTAGTCTCACAGGAGCCATTTTTTCTTAAATGCTTCTCTTTTTTCCCCCACGAGAATTATTCAGATGAAATCTTCCTTAGAACCTGATGTTAGCCACAGATAAAAGCCCTGAGAGGCTGAGGTGGCAAACACCCTACACTCAGCTCTGGCCATCTGTTTCCAGCCTATCTTTTCCACACCTTTGCAGCTGCAGCAGCAACAGCACAGACATCTTTCTGGGCCCATGGCATCTCTCTTCTCACTTTTATAAAATTTTTTCTATGACCACACCCCCAAGATGAAGCTCCACAAAGACAGCAAGATAATGCGACTGTAGATGAAGCCGTGAAGAGCTGTGGAAAGCCCGTGATCCAATACCCTTACCGTACATGAGGACATAGAAGCACATGTACTCTGAGCTAGTAAATGACAAGGCTTGCCTAAATTCCATGTCCTGGATACACTTCGTACACAGGGAAACCTGCTATGTACTTAGTCTCTGCTGCAGTGGGCACTTTCCAATGGCAAGCACTGAGATAGCATCCATCTCCTGCTCTCTTTCCTTGTATATAGCACAATTCTTAGTTGTTTCTTTAACAGACTGTCTGTTTTGCCTTGTTCTCTTTTTCTCTTTTAGTGTATATGTGTGTATGAGGTCACGTGGGGATATGCATGCTAGTTTGTGTATGTGTGTGTGTGTGTGTGTATGTGTATGTATGTCTGTGTTTGCATGCCAGAATGTCAATCAGGTGTCTCCCTCTATTGCTCTTCACCTTGGTTTTTGAGACAGGGTTTCTCACAGAACCAACTAGAACGTGCTGATTCAGCTATACTGACTGATCAGCAAAGCCCATGGATCTTCACTATTGCTTGGTTCACAGGTGTGCACCATCGTGCCTGGCTTTTACATGGGTGCTAGGGATCAAAATCAGCCCTGATGTTTATGTAGTAAAGATCTTCCTGATGGACTCTCTCCTCAGTCTCTTTTACTTCTCTTTCAAGCTACAAGTTCTTTGATGGTGGAAACATTTAACTCTGAATATACCTAACACACTACTGTCTTCAGGTCTTGATCAAATGCCTATTTAAAGGCAAGAACTTTTTTCTTCAATTATTATGATAAAAGAAAACAAAGCAAAACCTAAACAACAATAACAGAAAGTAAAAAAACATTCCTGGAGGATTAAACTTCTGATGAAATCCAAAAATCCCAGTTAAATGTTAAGCAATTTTCTCAGAAAGCCCCCCAGTGATAAGTGGCCAACAGAAAAACACATTTCACTAGAAGAGTCATTTCAGCTGCTCTCCATGTGAGAAAACCTCAAAAGACTGCACCTAACATAGTGACCAAAAAGTCAACGTGATAAAATCCCAGTCTCCAGCCCATCGGGAAGAAAAGATGACCAAAAAAACAGTCTGTGACTTTTTAATTTGGGGGAAAATGTTTCCGACATGACTTTTCTGTTTGTTTGTTTTTCATTGTCTTCTACATTAAACACTGCATGATTTTTATGTGTGGCAGGATAGGGGCAGATCTCAGTTTTGCCTCTACCTGGACATTGAATGGCATTTATTGCTTCCTTGTCGCTCATCGAGTTTATCCTCCTCCATCAGTAGCTGACCATCTCACTGCTGGTGAACCCCTGGTAGAGAAGCCAAAGAAAACGACACAATCCAGGTCATAATATTCATGCTCCTGGTCTGCTTTTGCTCAACAACAAAAGGCTCTGTCTTCCACAAATAAGCTGACTTTCTCCTGCTTTCTCTTATTGTTTTGATCACCTTTTCCCAAATTTGGAGAAATCCAGTTCCCACTGAAACACACACACCTATGTGTGTCTGTGTTTGTCTCTGTGTGTCTGTGTGTCTTTGTGCAAGCCCTTTTTATGTAGTTAAAGTTGACCAAAAAAAGTTGTTGCACAGAATTATATATTATTCTATTTAAGGGTATAATTTAATAGTCAGAAATGAACTATCAGAAAATGCCCAAATAAAATCATGATGTGGATAAATACATAGTGTGACTTTAATAAACAAACTTGTTAGTCCCTTGCTCTGCTTATTATGCCCCTAAAAATACGTCGCTTGTACCCACTAGCACAATCAAAAATCTATTCTTGAGGCAATAAACTCAAAATAGCATGGTAAATTATTATTTTCCTCAGATTCTCTGAAACCCGCATTCCTGAGGCCCTGTGCCAGAATCAGATAACTCCCAACACCATTGTAGACAACGCTGACAACATCTGTTATTAGGAGACACTTTATCACTTATTCCAGCCTGTTAGACTGTCTGCTGCTGGCCAGAGAGAGCCTTCGCCTCCAGCAAAGTCTTCATAGTCTATGGGAAAAGGCTTAAATTTGTCTGATGTTTCCATATCTAAGTAAATTTGTGTGTCTACAGTTATGACCTGTTCATAAAAAAATATTTTCTGTTTTTATAAAGATAAGGCTGAGTAACATAATGGAAAAAAAAAAGAATGTGGCATCAGGAAGGAGGGAGCAGCAAGGCTTGGGGGCAGATGGCAAATTTTGCCAATTACTGAGTCTCCAGCAATCAATCTAGATGATGGGAAATTCTTTAATCTGTAACTAAGTTTTAAACTACCAGCCTCTAGCACGGCTGTGATAATCAAATCACAATAGTTAATTACATTAAAGAACTTTATGTATTGCAAAGTGCAATATAAACATTGCTTTGAGTTTATCGCCATTTTATAAATGCTGCCCGCTGACTCTTGTAGGGGAGGAGTTGGAAGAAGTGTGTCTATGCTTGCAGCTGATCTTTCATTAT
Organism: Microtus ochrogaster; assembly: GCF_000317375.1. Taxonomy (NCBI): domain Eukaryota; kingdom Metazoa; phylum Chordata; class Mammalia; order Rodentia; family Cricetidae; genus Microtus; species Microtus ochrogaster. The sequence goes on from NC_022032.1 coordinate 8,665,285, forward strand.
GGAGTTGTTTTTGAATGGCTTAGTGCAGAAAGGAGAAATGATGTGGAGGGGCATACTAGAAAATGGGGAGCGGATGATGATAATTTGGGGGAAAGCTCCCCTAATCAATCAGTCTTTTGTCTCCCCCTGCCATCCCTTGGGTTCAAGCATCCGTACTCCCCCTCATTCACAGAGGTCAATCTCACACCTGTAGTAGAGGCTGCTTCTCTCTGTTTCTATTCTCCATTGAGAAAAATTTCAATTCATACATATTTTCAGTTTGGCGGTTCCAGTTTAGCTGAGGCTTAACAAGACTCTTGGTACTCTTTGGTTTGGACCAGAACAAGCCTTGTCTCCATCCTTCTTCAGCCCCCGAGGTCCTGTTTGACCTGTGATCAAGGTTCTTATCAACTAGCTTGTAGCCTTGGGTCTCAGTTTCTCATTGTCGATCTCTGCTTTGCTTTCCCTTGCATTCCCTTCTACCATGTTTTTTTCTATTCTTGCACCATTCTTGTCTTCGTGGATTTTCCTAGTTCTATTTTCCAGAGGTCAGAGCATCCAATTCCATTGACTAGATAGGACTGCCCAGTGCTACAACAAAATACCCAAGATGCTCTTACTACATATATGTAAAAAATCCATGCCTTACTGGTGTTCACTATGGATATGGAAGGCTAACACCCCCACAATCATGTTTAGATTTGACAATGACAATCTTGGCTTTTAAAAAAATTTCAAATTGGTATGCATTTGTACATATTTATGTGTAAATGTTGTGGCTCCAGTCTAATGTAGCTTTAGTTCATCAGAATCTTAAACTACTTTAACTTGTGGTTTCTTTACCGGCCCTGATTCAGGTGTCATGATCTCTGAGCCATATTTGGGCAAGGCATAAACATGAGTTGGTTTCACTGACAAGAAGGCTTGAGAGTGAAGTGCAGAGTCTCAAAAGACAAGCAGTTTGAAAGTGACCCTTTCCCCAAACATTTTATGTGAAAAGTGGTCATGGCACCAAGTTTAAGTATTTTAAAACTCAGAAAACTTAATGGGGTCATAGTTCGCAGACTCAAGACTTCAAACACTTCCAGGAAGCAAGAAAGAACAATAAACCTGACATGCTTAATGCTTGGGAGGTTTTCAAATCTCACTAAGGCATACTTCCCAAGATTGGGTTTCACAGCACCATGTCTAAAAGGAAAACCCAAAGCACGTGTGCGTGTGCATGCCACACGTGTGTGTGCATGCGTGCACACACACATACACATACACACACACACACAAGGCACATGTGTCAAACACATCGGATTCCAGCTTCAGTGGCTACTGCTATGGAAAGTCAAATGAATACATGTCTTTTAGCTTGCTAAATGATTTAAATGCATTGCTGCTATGGACGGTCAATGGAGTGACTGTTTTAGCTTGCCACATGTTTTAAATGCATTGCTTTCTAAAACTATCCCATCCTGGTCCTGATATAAACTACTCGAAACCCAACGGGCATGTTTCTGCCTTCGCCATATTGGCTCCGTTGCACTGTCATGACACACAGTCCTCTTGCCTTCCCCACTACTGCTTGCTCTTCGTGGTTTCCTCCTGAATCAGCAGTTAACTTGGGATTTTTTTTTAAGGCTTTATCCAAGCTTCTCTTATATTTCCTAGCTACAATCTTCACCTGGGTGATCTTATCCATCCCATTAGCTTTGTACGGTTCTATAGTCCCATTACTTCCAAATGCTTACCCCTAATCTGATTTCTTTCTTCATTGAGTCCCAGCCCTTCTAGGCAACAGCTTACATCCTTAATTGGATGTATGGTATCTTGAATTAACAACATTTCCATCTTTCTCTAAATGTCTTCCCCATATCCCTTGCATCCTAGTGCACCACGACCATGTATTCAGGTATTTATACCACAGGCTGGGATAACCTTTGGGACTCTTTCCCTGTCTCTAAGTATATCAAATTCTTTGGCAAGTTCTGCTGACTGTACTTTCTAAAATAAGTCCTGGGAGTAGAGCAAAAAAAAAAAAAAAAGCAAAAGAAAATGTTAACTTCTTCCTTTCATTTGCACTCTTTTCCTACTTCAATTCAAATCTAGATCTTTATTTTTTCACTTATTTTGAGCACAAAAATAGCCCATCTGGTGACCTTGTTTTTTCTCTTACCTTCCCACAGAACAACCAGCAAATTTTCACACGGCAGTTGTATCCCTTCTTGCTACTTACTGTCTGTGGTCTTAAACTGAGTTAAAAATAAACCGTTCCCATCTTTATCCGTTCTCCCTTGCATGATGGATGGACCCTGGCTACCCTCGTCGGGGCTCTTCTCACCTACAAACTCATTTCTTTGCTCTCGGCCTGGAGTGTCCTAGCCAGTACAGCTGGATCCACCTCAGGCCTTTTTTGGACAGTTGAACTAAAGCGGCCCCACAGCACGCTACTTCCTGTGTTCTTCTGCTATAGGCAACCAAGTCTTTTAGCCTCAACCAGTGAGTAGGGAGGTCCAGGGGGTATAGTAACAATTCCTTCTTCACAAACAATAGAGGGAAGGCATTTTTCTGTTTTTCTGCACTGAGGTGATATGTTTATTAACGTCAATATTACTATATATGAGATACAATGAGTGGCACATGCAAAGAGTAAACAATTCTGTTGTATGTTCTTTGTCCAGAATGGACTTACATATAGCAGCTATCAGCCTCGAAATAAGGCACAGGATTATTTACTCTTTCCGAAATGTTCCTGAAACACGTTGTTCTCCCTGTCTGGACAATTAAAGAGAAATTCTGTAAATCTGTACCACCATACACTTTTTTATGACATTATTCCAAACCAGTACTTATTATCCATTTCTGAAAATAATTTAGAAGCCCCTCAGTTACCAGCCATCAGCATACACCTTAATTCTAGCGTTTTGGTTGTTGCTCGGTGCTCAAGGTCAAATACTGAGCCTTGCAAATTTTAGGTGAGGACTTTGCTACTGAGCTATATACTGAGCCCCTAAACGCTGCCTTCTTTTGGTCACACAAATGCCTGGAGGGACTCCAGCATCCATTTTGTGGATGTTGGGAACTCTGCCTGATGAGGCCCCCATCATCACCTGCACAGAGGTAAGGCATTCAGCCATCCACAGGAGTCCTGCCTCCTGAGAACAAGTTTGCAACTGATACTATAGGATTTTGAAACTGAAAATCAAGAGCAGAAAACACACATCTAAGCAAAAGGGACTGAGGGTACTTTTTCTTTCAAAATAACCATCACGGTGGTCTCTGTTCCAAAACATTCAATGCAGCTGCTTTAGGAAAAAAATTTTTTTAAAAAAAAACCTTTTCTTTTTTCTAAGTTGCCAGACAGAGGATGAGCACGTTTGCCAAGGCAGTGGTCCTGATGAGGGAGATGTAAGGGGAAAGGGGGAAGAAGGTAAGCGCTTATCTAGATATCTCAGCGACAGCCTCAGATAACACAAGAAGATGCCATTTACCTACCTCCGTAAGTCAGATCCCTGCTCCCCGTCCATGCTATCTGCTGCTTTCCAGCTGAACCTCAAATAAAATGCAAACTCCTTTGACCCAGAGATCAACGTCAGATCCCTCCTGGCAAAGCAATTTCAAGTTGGAAAATGAGCAAATCTCCTTAATGGTCTCCACTAAGCTTCTTGTCAGGGTGCATTATTTCTTTTTGACCCTCGGAAATGTGTTCTGGATGTCAAACTTTTAAGAGACTTACATATCTGGGAAAAATTATTTAAACATTAATTTTAATTATTAATGTTTTCATGAAAAATACTGTGTTTCCCAAATACATCTTGACTTTCGCTCTCCGGTCATCTGATTCAGACACAAAACTTTGGGGAATATGTTGGGAGGAACATTAGGTACATGTAGGCCCATGATAGCATGACCATACATAATGCCACCCATAGCTCTAGTGTCGTCTGTTGCTACTTCTACTTCCCCTGTTTGTATTCTCTCTGTCCTCTCTCTGTCTTTCTCCTTTTCCTTCTTGTCTTCTCTCCCCAACTCTCTTCCTCTTTTCCTTTCTCTCCAGCTGCCCCTCATCTCAAATGGTGACTTCAGCTCTCAGCATATGTGACCCTTCTCCTCTCCTCCCTTTCTTTACTCCATCCTTTATATGTTGGCATCACCCCTGGGAACTGACTGGTCCCATCAGTCCATGTGCCTTTGCCTTATCTTCAGTGTGGTCTTGTGCTGTGCAATGAGTGAAGCCTGTGACAGCAGCAACAGGAGCACCTGTCACCCGCACCTTGTTTCAGTTCATTTACAATGACTTTGACCAAAGCAGGTAAAAAGTGTAAATTCACAATGTTAGCATGCAGCGATCCCTTTTATTTCAGTCTCTCCTTTGTGACTTTAGCAATGCCTTGTCCTCCCCTCCTCTAGACACTGAGGCAACTATACAAGTCACTGAAGCATCCTTTCTTCTTAGCATTTGCAGACATACTGTCTTACTAGCATTCGAAGCTTGTGCTCTTAACCACCCTACTCAATTTCTCCATTCAACAACAACAAAATGATGATAAGCTGCCTGTCTTACTTAGGGTTTCTATGGCCATGAAGAAAGACTATGGCCACA
>NC_022032.1:8670419-8672775 GCF_000317375.1 Microtus ochrogaster
TTAGCAATGATGGTGGCAGTGGTCCTGGTGGGTGAAACACAGTGCACGGAGAACTAAAGGGAAAGATCCCCAGACTTAGACCAAGAAGATCTGAGCCTGAGCTGTTTCTCTATCTCAGCTGTGGTAAGGATGCAAGTCATGGCCTTCCACTTCCCAACTTCCAAGTGGTAAGTGACAGACTTGGCTCAGCAACTTGGCTCCAAGTTCTCTTTCCTTCTCAAACCCAAGTGTCCCTTGGGCTACAACTTATTCTGTCACAAATACCTTCATACTAACAGCTTAGACTTTGCTCCACAGTTTTGATTTGATGGGTTTTGAGGCTGTATCTAGTCCATCAACCTTTGAGGCAAGTGGGAGTTAATAACAAAGAACACTTGAACAGTACACTGAAACTTCCTGGGTGTTTGCATTTTTTCTTATATGCCTTAGGAAAGAAGACACTTCTTGCTGTGTCATTGTCCCATAGATCCCCAAACATGTTCAAAGACAATAAGTGACTTTATCAGTCTTTACAGCCTTTAAAAGGTAAGTTTGAGATGTGAACATGATGTTGACATGTTCCCATTCTTGGCAACATAGAGGAGCTTCCCTACAATGAGTGCAATATTTCCACTTTCTGTTCTAGATGCAGTCACTCTGTAACTCTTTCTCCCTCCTACATTTTTTCTCATCTCTACATCTTCTTAGCCTATATTTTTGCCATCTCTACATGTACACTACCACCTATGCACCAAGGTCTAATGTTTAGGTCTAATTGCAAGCAATTTCTTTTGAATATACTCCATTTCTCATATTGCCATGCTATCACATCTACTAATAACAAACAGTGTCATATAGCCAATTAGTAACCACTATCTTGCTAGGGAGATATGTATAGTGTATATTCAGAAACACATAAAATGACGGTTGCTGTAGATTTAAAAAAAGAGGTATTTTCATCCTATGTTTTCATAAACAATGCTGAAAGCACTCTAGAGGTTATAACCAATAGAAGTAGTATGATCATATTGCTGTTCTATATACAGAAGCGAAACTGTCACGTTAAAGCTTTCATGTTTAATTTCCCTGCACATAACCCCCTTTCAAACACATTAATTATTTTTTCCTACTAAGTGGGTCACACTAAAGGCTTTCTGACAGAGGCATTTTCTTTCAATTGTCAAAACCAATGTAAATCAACACCCAAGAATAAGCCCTTCTGTCTCTCCCATCCCGCACCCGAATAGCTGCTGTGGGTGTGAGTAGCTGAGGGAGCCCACTGGGTGGGACCCTAGAAGTAGATGGCTACTATTCACCTTTAGCCTTCTTCCACGAGGCACCCATGTGTATAGACATAGACAAAAGCACACAAACATAATTCTAATTCTCCCCTGGCAAAATACAAACATTTTGACAAGGGCTTAACAACTGCTTTCATGACAGTTTGGATTCCAAAATAGGATGTGTAGGGGGAAGCACAGCTTAGGAGAAAGAAATCTGAAACAAACTTTAAAACCAGGGTTCTAAACCCTCTTCCCTCCTATCTGCCCTGCATGAAGGAAGCCATTTCACTATGTGTTTGCATATACTCTAAATATAGAGGCCTAAGAGGTTAAATCTGATGACTGCTAAATTTTCTGCTAGACCTAACTTTCTATGAATTCAGTAAAAAGATTATAAATGGTCTTTTTGCTCAGTTAGCCCCTTCTATGTTCATGACTGCTTTTCTTCAATTAGGATGAGTCTGACTGCTGTCTTCCCACAGTGTTCACTTTATCAGATATAGTCCAGAACTTATTTTCTACAATTATTTATTGACCAGAAGATGTTTCTTGTATGCTCCTTAATCCGATAACTACAAGGACCAGTAGGAGTCATAGAAATGAGGACGACATTGGCCCTGACCTTCACCGGTTTTCTCTGTGGAGGTCGATTACCTACAGATGGTCACTACACCCGGGTCTGGGAAGCACCGTGGAGAGGTACCAAAAGTGTCACTGTCTTTTCGGGGACATGTTTTCAACTTGAACTGAGAGGACATCTCCCTAGCAGCACTGGCTTCTGAGCAGGATGTGAAGGAAGGTCAGGATACCTCCAACCAGTCAGAGTAGAGTGGGGATAGCATATGCCCATGTTTAGACTAGTTGTTACACAGACAATTCCGTTCTTCAAGTACAGTATTATATAAAGAGACTAATGACGGAAAGGTTGTGCTGTCCGGCAATCATTGGCTTTAAAAATCTGTGTTTATGACGAATCCTTCTGGATGTAATGAATGTAGTAATGGGAGCCCGGCTAGCTCAGTCGGTAGAGCATGGGACTCTTAATCCCAGGGTCGTGGGTTTGAGCCCCACGTTGGGCGCCAAAATGTAACTGC
>NC_022032.1:8672875-8685318 GCF_000317375.1 Microtus ochrogaster
CTTTAATAGACTTACAGAACCACCGTTCCCATGGAGACCAGGAAAACAGAAGCAGCGGCTGGGAGCACGCTCACCAAATATATATGCAAACATTAGCCAGAGGCGAACACGCCCCCTAAGGGGGGGGACTTATCCCTACAAACGAATATATAGTTCAATAGCAAATTAAGGATCAATTGATCTCTAAATGCTTTCTCTATTTCAGTAAAGGAATTCCTTCAAATAGGGAAACTACTCATTATAGAAGTGTGGCTAACTACTCTTGACCTGCCTTGATACCACACTTAGAAAATGCTTTAACTAGGTGGGAGAGATGGGTCAATAAGTAGAGGGCCTTGCTGCCAAGCCTGACAACCTGAGTTCGATTCTAAGACTTACAGAGTGGAAAGAGAGAGCTTATTTCTACAAAGTGTCTTCTGATGTCTACAGATGCTCAAAGGCATACACACTTGCATGCGTGCACACACACATGCACACGCACACATTTAAAAAGTCAACTAAAAACCTCTTTAGCTGTGTATTCTAACTCCTTATGTCCCTCATTCAGTTCTTTTCAAGAAGTACTGTAATTGTCTCTGCAGCTTCTCAGATATATTCCAGGTTGGTCCTATGAAGATATGACATTGTGATGTCTAGATTACCTGATACTTTATAGTATTAGAGTTACTGAGAATGGCATGTTTTCCACAAATAGAACAAATAAACGTAAATTTATGCCTGGTGGATCTGACCAGAGCCTTGAAGTAACAAATGAACAAGTGACATCATTTATGATCCTTTTGCAAATGCATTGGTCCAATGCTTACATGCAAATCATGGTTTAAATGAACCATGGAAATATGCACACAACCCTGGTTGCATGTAACTGGCACAAGCTGTAATTTGTGCATTAATATTCAGAATCCAACCCAGCTACTTCAAATCACTGACAGCCAGCTTTGCTTCCTTTATTTATAGATATTTTTTTTCCAGGAAAAAAAAATCAGCATTTTGCTGGGAAACTAAATGACTATTTTCTAATCATGCTTCTGAAACCTTATTTTAAAATTTCAGAAAAGTTTCCAAAAAAAAGTCTATGAGATAACATTTCTATAAGTGAACTCATAATGAACATCTTTAATAAGAATGGAGGAAACTAAAAATAGTTACCTTGTGTAAATTGCAGGCAGAATTTATAGTACAATTTCTGAGCATCCATTACATTCTGAGTTTCCATAAGGTTAATGGGAATGATGACACCAAATTGGTGTGATATTTTACATGGAGCTCAGTTTAAAATGCCCATTTCTTATTCTGCGTATGTGTTACAGAGAATCGGGAAACTCCAGAGGAGGGCTGCATGGAAAAGAAAAGCAATCATTTTGTCTTATTTCCATAGTATTCTTTATGGGCAAATGCCATGCCTCAGTTTCTCTGTGTTAATCTGAGAAACGCTACCAGTTATTGTGCTCAGAATTTTTTTTAAAGCTTGCCAAAGACTTTTATTATTGTCAATATTTCTATTCTTATATGTCTACATGAGAAGCATCTAATCTAAACTACCAACTAAATTGTAGAAAGCTTGCTCTGAGCTGCGTGATGGGGACACTTGCTTTTAATCTCAGCCCTCTGGAGACAGAGGCAGGCAGATCTCTGAGTCTGAGGACAACCTGGTCTACAGAGTGAATCCAGGACATCCAGGGATACACAGAGAAACTCAGCCTTAAAAAAGTACATAGATATTGTATCATGTTTCCGTTCTCTCTCTGTTCTGCAGCTAACCTGAATCTTAACATAAAGTTTGGGACCAAAAGAAAACAACAAACCCAAATCTACTTCTAACTGTGAGGACTGCTCATCCTTAGTCTATATGGAGGAGGATCAAACTGTATAAGGGTGAAGTTGAGCATAAACAAAGCAAACACGGAGCCTTAAAACCAGGCAAAAATTGTTTCATGTGCATATGTGGAGGATATACACACATTCACATGTCTTATACACACACACACACACACACACACACACACACACACACAAAGACAGGTTGGCGGAGAGGGACAGTGAACTAGTGGTTAATATCAGATGTTTTCCTTGATTACTCTCCCTTCTAATATCAAGGTAGCATCTCTCACTTAGACCCAGAACTCACCAATTTGTCTAGTCTCCCTAGCCAGACTGCTTCACGTCCTCCTGTTTCCACCTCCTGAGGGCTGGGCTTACAGGAAGGCTTCTATACCCACCCAGCGTTTGTGTCAGGGCTGGGATTTCAGACGCTGGGCTTCATACTTGTGGTAAATGCTTTACCCCACTGAACCATCTTCCCATCCCTGAAGTCCATTTTTTTTTTGGCCCTGATGCAAATATCCCATTGGAAGGACATTGAGATTGAGGTAAGATTTGCCATCTTCTCCTAGAAATTGCCCACCATTTATTTTATCTACTGCATTGATACAACCTAGAGATACTTAAATATGTACAGCTACACAGAAACATATAGATCTTGACCTGGACTTCACATTTGTAACATAATTTGTGGGTATAACCTAGAAACTTGGCTTAAGCATCACCTTTTTTCACTGTTTCATTTTTTTCTCTTACATTTCCGTAAAGCAATGTTTGAATTACCACAGTAGAGGGAAGGGAAGTGAACGGTGGGACTTCTCAATTCCCTCTCCCACCAGCTGGTGTTCTTAACACAGCCTTGGGATCGTGTGTATGTTTTTAAACATTCTCAGAAATGCATATTATAGCAAGCTTTAACCACAGGTGCCTTTTCCGAATATGTTGGTTTTGATGGTGTTAATAATGGAGGCATACTCGTGCCTGGGTCTTTGTCTTCAGCTGGGAAACAGATTCACATAGTTCACATCAACTTTGTTGACAGGCGATCGGCAGTTGGAAAGTTTTTATTTATTTATTCATTTGCCCTTTAGTTTTTAGTGGTGGAAAAAATTAGACACGGGATGAGGCTGACGTATATTCATTAATAATTGTGAGCTTTAGAAATTTGAAATGCAGCTGGAGAGATGGCTCAGTGGTTAAGAGAACTGGCTTCTCTTACAGAGTTCCTGAGTTCAATTCCCAGCGACCACATGGTGGCTCAAAACCATCTGTAATGAGATCTGGTGCCTTCTTCTGGCATGCGTGCATACATGGAGGCAGAATGTTGTATACATAATAAGTAAATAAAATCTTTAAAAAAAAAGAAATTTGAAATGCATTTCCATGTGTCAGTTCAACACAGACTTAATATACAACTATGCTCACAACAAATATGAAATATGAAAAATTAATTTGGGGGGGGAAGCAAGATTCTTATATTCTGCTTACACCAGCTGTTCTTAAGTCAGATCTTGCAACAGACAATGAATGTGAGAACTGAAATGAAAAGGGTGCGCAAACTGCACTCTGGGTTATAAAAGGAAGTCATAATATTGGGTAGTTAGGCAGCGCGGATATGGCACAGGGAGGAATCAGATGACTAAACTCAAACTACATTATATGAATACATGAAATGCTCAAGGAATTGATACAACTAGTATGTGAAATAGTATGTGTGGCCAGGCTGCAGCAGTATTCTCAGGACACTGAATATAAACAAGGACAGCTGGTACATGGTATTCTGCTATCTTCCACTTGAATGATAAACCTTAGAGATATAATCTTGGATGATACCTTAAATAAATAAGATCAAGAGAAACACACCTGCACATGGCAGTAGGGGATGATCCAGAGTCATCAGTCCTCATCATAACATAGTCCTTGTCAACCCACTCAAACAGTGGTTAAGAATCTCTCCTGGGATCTTAGTAGATGATGGTCTCTCACAAGAGAAGAGTCTGCATCTTCTTCAAGAACTTTGCTTTGTCAGAATAAAGCCAATGTTCCCCCAAAACCTAAGAGGGACTTCTGTGGTTCAATTCAGATTTACCAGAGCTTTAAGGACTTTACAGTATCTGTAGTCATTATGAAGAAAATGTGTGTTACTAAGAGCACAAGACTACAAGACTCTCAGGGTTGCAGTATATATATATATGTATATATATATATACATACACATATATATGTATAGTGTGTGTGTATGTATACACACACACATATATGTGTGTGTGTGTGTGTAATTGGAGCAGCTCTTTTGCTTCTGAATGGCATGACATATTAAACTCTGGCTCTTTTTGCTGATTTGACTCCACATCCAGTGGAAGATGTCCAATCCATACCTTACCATTAAACTTAACATTTCCCTATATTTTAGTCACTATACATCTTTCAGAAGAGAAGAAACATAGCCTGTTGCTCCAAATACTATCTTGACTTAAATAGTACATTCAAATCTGTTCTTTCATTTGTCTACAAGCCAGGGCTCTGCAACCTGTTTGTTTTTTGTTTTTGTTTTTCAAGACAGGTTTTCTCTGCATAACAGCTCTGACTGTCCTGGAACTTACTCTGTAGACCAGACTGTCCTTAAACTCACAGAGATCTGCTTGCCTCTTTTGAGATTAAAGGCGTGCACCACCTCCACCTGGTTTCTTGTGCAACTTTCAATTCTGGTTTCTTCTTCAATCTCTTTCTATTAATCTGGGCTTCCCCTTACCTCCTTAGGGGCTGAGTGAACACAAGTGGGCTGTCCTACATCCTTGTCCTGTGCTCCAACTCTCACCCTGCTTTATCTGTGAAGGTTTTCTGTGCAGGCCAGTGCATTTATGAAGCTCTCCCCTCTTCTGTGTTTGCCAATAAGAGAGGAAAAGAAAAAGCATGATATGTGCTGAGCTGTGGCTCGACAGAAAACTCATGCTGAGTCCTTAAATACCAGAATGTGACTGGTCTGGGGAGCGAATGTGGTTTTGAAAGACACATGAATTTGAATTGTATTGTTCAGTATTAGGTATCAACTTGGGTGGGCCACAGTGCCTAGATATTTGGCCAATCATGATGATTGTTTCTATGAGGATGTTATTGGAAGGGATTTACATTCAAATTGGTGAACTTTGAGTAGATCAGATTATCCATCATAATATGTTCTGCTGCACTCAATCAATTGAAAGCCCGAAAACATCGACATTGTGACCTCCGGTGAAATAAGAAGGAAGTCTGCAGTCCAACCTGCCACCACACACCAGATTTTGGACTTGACAGTCTCTATTATGTTGATGCCGTAGCTGGCTTGATAGGACAATCTATGTCAACGATAATTTGGAATTTCTGAGGGGAGGAGAGGAGAACCTCTCTTTTACAGATCAGTTTTTTTTATATGAAGGTAATTAAAAATAAATGTATGGCCATGCATTACCCTCTTATCTCTATTATTGTTTTCAAAGAGCGTTCTCCCATGGCTGTCATTATCTGAGTTTGCATGCAGTAGTTGTGTTTCTGGAAAAGTGTGAGGTATAAATTAAGGGTCAGTACTGAGGAAATTCCTGTACTTCAGCCTAGAAGGGTGGGATGCTCTTGTTTGCAATGTTTTCTTTAGAACATTTTGCAGTTTCCAGGGTATCTGCATACACCTACCCTCAGTAGAATCTTCACTTTCATGAACAGAATATGAAAACCAAATGGGAGATTAACTCCTACCGAGGAGAGGCAGATTCCATTTTTAGTCATGGAGACTGGAAAAATAAGAGGGAAAATTGTTATTTTAAGGTGAGACAAGTAATATAGTGTGCTCTATGTTCTATTAGCTTTTTATTAAGGCATTGAGATTGCATAGAACCAGAATGTTTGCAGGGCAGAGGAAACTATTGGCAGAGTGAATAATAGACAGGCTTCAGAATGGGAAAAAAAAAAACCTTTGCTAGTTATACTTCAAACATGGGAATATAGAAACAATCTATAAAGATCTTTAAAAACTGAACACCAACAAAATAAAACTGCTCACCAAGAGATGGTGTAAGAAATGGAATGAACGGTTCTCAAAAGAAGGATGACAAAGGGCCAATAATAGTTTTAAAAATTTCAATATCTTTAGTAAATAAAGATATGTAAATTAAATTACTTCGAGATTCTGTTTCACTGCAGTCAGAGTGATTGTCATTAACAAAAGAAGAGAGAAAATCTGAAGGAAGATGAGTGGAAAGAGCACTCTTAGCCACAGATCTTTTAAGTATAAACTGGTGGATCCATTATGGAAATTGGGTGGGTTTTTTTTTTTTCAAGTAAAAATATGACCCAGCTGTACCAATTCTGGGTATGTAGCCAAAGGAGTTGACATCTTACCACAGAGATAATTGTACATCCATGTTTATTGCTGCTCTTTCACAATAACAAAGAGGAGGAATCATCTTAGCTGTCTATCAACTGAAGACCCAGAATAAAAGTGCACCTACCTATACACAGTGAGATTTTAGTCAGCAACAAAGAAAAATGAAACTGTGAAACTTGCAGAAAAACGAATGGGTCTGGAAATCATTATATCGTGAGGTAACCCAGACTCAGAAAGACAAACCTCATGCTCACCGTCCTCTGTGGATCCTCGCTCTACATGTTAATGTACATGCGTGTGGGTGGAGGCCATGGAGCTGGACAGGGAAGAGCAAGCAGGGTAGAAGAAGTTAGAAGGCTGGGAGGGGAGGATGGTGGGAGGCTGTGGTTGGGATATAAAATAAACAGGTGAATAAAGAAAACAAGAAGTTAGAAGGAAACCAGAGTGGGTTTCGCACAGGTGACATGAAAACAGAAAGGTGGGCTACTTAGAGTATAAGGATACAGGGGGGTCAAAATCAACAAGAACAAATTATGCAAGGCAATTCCATAATGAAACCTATTAATTCATGTGCTAATTAAAAATAAACAAACGAAAAGCTTTTGTAGATATTTCCGAGTACATGGATTTTCAACCTTTCCATGAAATACTCAGCATGTTTCATTCACTTACTTGCACTGTTCTCTGGCTTTTAGTCCTCTCCTTTTTGCTATAAATATTTTAAAATAGATTGGTGTGTTTCCTTTTCTGTTTCTGTTTGTCTTTACAGAGGCAAATACAGGATCATATACATGACTCCAGAATTCTGTTCTGGTAACTTGGGCCTACTCCAGCAACTTGACTCTAATACTGGTAAGTAACAACAATCAAGGCAAGAGCAACATATTAAAATCAAAATATGTGACAAAGGAATGTTATACACACACAGTCATGAGTGCAAGTTCTTTAATTTATCTCAACTCATCAAAATAAAATGCAGTAATTCCTGTCAAAAAAATAGATTGGTGTGTGTGTGTGTGTTTTTTCTCATTGCCTTTGCTAACTATATGTTTGTATATAGATTTGTATTCATGTATTATACTTCTCAGTGTTGACCTGTATAGATTCTGGAAATTAACTGTCATCACAAATTACGTATGCAGTGTTTCCTTGACATAGCATTCAGACCCCTTTCTTCCGTGTGGGAATGAACCCATTGCTCTGAGGTTTAGCCGTACTCATTTTGTAATTGTATATGCCAGTTAATCATCCCAGATGTAAGCCCCAGCTGCACCCTCCCTGTGTTTACCTCCCCTTTAGGTAAACACTGCAATTCTGGCAGAGAAGTGGGCCTGATGAATCTGAATCCTGCTCGTTAGGTATGCACGCGACATTTTAAAGAACATTTACATTCTACAGGAAAGAATGCTAAATCTCAGGAAGCTTGAATTCTTGCCTTGGCTCAGCCAATTTGGTTTAAACAAGTCAATTAGTCTTAGTTTCCACATCTGTAAATTGGGATAATGTTATTTACTTTAGAGGAATGCTGTGGAAATTAGCAGAAATAATTTCATATAATTTTGCAGTGCCTGATTGTTGCATTGGCACAGGAAATGATGACTTAACCCATTCTCTTCTCGGTGGAAAATAATGATAAGATATGTTTTATCCTTTAAATGAACTATGAGGAAAAGGTATCATAAGAAATGAGTGTACATCCTTTGGGAGAAATGTCTATGTCAAACTGTGATCAGGTGTGCGTGTGTGTGTGCGTGTGTGTGTGCGTGTGTGTGTGCGTGCATATGTGTGTGTGTTTGTGTGTGTGTGCATTAACATGTTTCATTCACACAGCAATCTTCTGTACTCCATCCATTAGACTTAGTCTAACCGTACGACACCAGTCAGCAAAAGAAGAGCTTTCTGCGTCCTCCTGTGAACCTGCCTGAGCTTTAAAACCCAGTTCTATTCAATATGAAAAATAAGAGTTGAAAAGTTTCAGAATGGTCTCTATACAGTCAGGTCATTGTTCTCATCGGAAATTAATGAAGAACTTGCCAGTTCTTCTTTCAAGCTGCTGACAGACTCAGTTCACGGAGGACAGTGCCTGTCAGGTGGACTGAGCCCTTGGCTGGCCAGAGTGAGCCATTCATTCATTTTTTAGCTGTGGGCAGGTGGAGGGAAATTCACAGAATTAAACAGGAGCTGCGTCTCTCTGTCAGGAGAGCAGGCTGGGAAAGAGAGTGACTGCACTTACTGCTGACCCGTCTCTCCAGCCCTTACATTACTTTCATTTACCAATAAAAAGGATAGAAGAATAGGGTATGACCGATAAACAAACAAGATGACTACAATTCCCAGAGATACTTTCCCGACCAGGCTTCCTGTCCTGTACATTTTGAGCAAAAAGGTACAGACCTAGAGACCTTCCCAAACACAGTACATTAAAGGAACAGAAAGAAACCCTGCATAACTCTCATTGAGCCGCTTACCTAAAACTATAGCCTGTGGTCTGCAATTAGAATCTCATAGATCATTTTGTTTCAAAAATACATAAGAAAAAATATTTAAAGATGGCACTTGTGGTTCTAGAATTACTGTCACACTTTTATTATTTAGCCTTGTTGCTTACATCAGGTTTGAAGGGTCAGGGGACTTACTGATCCTGAGACAATGAGGTCATAAAATGGCTCCTGGGGGGAAAAAGATGAAATTCCCCTCAAAAGTAGATATAGCGAATGAATGCATTCCAGTAAAGAACACAGATCCGTATAGAAGAGTGGCTTCAGTGGCCACTGACAAGGTGTTGACTCATGCTAACCACCTTTCAGAAGAGTTACAGTCTTTGGAATTATCACCACCTGTTATTGCTACTCATCGAAAGTTGGATGGGTGGGAAGGAGAGCTGTGGTTGCCTTAGTTAACTTTCTGGGTGATGTCTTTGTGTGCTGAGATTTGTGTGCTGTTGTAAACTTTTTGTTGGTAATATCGGATATCTAATCATTTCTGTGTTCTGGATGAACATACGTAAAAGCACCTGGAAAATCCAATAGGGAGGACATGAAAAGAGAAATTGTTTATACGATTTCTCCCTAGCTATAAAACCCCAGACGAAAATGTAAATTTAAATTACCTTAATGCATTATTTACCAAAAAAATATAAATAAACCAGCAGTGAATTTAAAACCCCTGGATCCTTCTATGAACATCTGACACTCATCCTTATGCGTGGAGTTGCATAAATGAAGCTTAAATGAGTTGGTAAATGCTTACACGTTTTGTCTCACTGGGGTAGCTACAGCTTTTGGTTTCGGGTTTCCCTTCTATAAAACACCATTTACCTTTTAGGTACTCAACTCAGCCTTATTAAACAGAGAGGCGTAAAAGCAGAACACTGTGTTTAAGTGCCATGAAAAGGAAGTATGCTACCAGAAAGACCTGAGATGAATTCTGCTTTTTAAGGATGAAGTCTGCTACTAAGAAAGCTGCCAAGACTTTTTTTTTTCATGTTTCTTCCTGTGTTCAATTTTCTGTATCCAAGATCAGTAATCCCCAGTACATTTGGGCACCGTGCAAGCCTTCTCCACAGTCCCTAACTTCTCTCATTCTCCAAAGTTCAGTGCAGAAAAATTACAGATCCAAGTAGAAAGATTGCATTAGTGATCTTCTGCCTCAAGCTTTTGTTTGGCGCACTCTAACAGGAAGGGAAGGAAGTGGAACACCCAAGGGGTGGAATGGAAAAAAAAGATGCCAAATAACTGTATCTCTCAATGGGTTATCTTCAGAGACATAACCCAGAATGTGCTTAGTATTAATTTCCTCAAATGTAAGATTTCCTAAAAATAACCTCAGGCTACCTTTTGAACAAATTATTTCCCCAGACCTGATGTCAGATACCATATTTAGGACAATGGGAAGATTCATCTGTTCATTTAAACTTTCTCATCTCCCATCCCACAGTAACAGATGTTAGTCATTGAAAAAGAAACAAGGACCAGAAACTCAAGGGAGAGAGGCTTGAAAATCCAGTAAGAGGAAGAGACATGCTGTGTTGAGTTTGTAGTTAGTGTCACCACTGGCAACAGAGGGCTACTTAGCTTTCAGAAATTAAGTCTGTGAATTTTTTGTTGTTTTCCACTTAGCCAGAAAGGCCTTGGAAAACTGAGTTTGAGACTCCCTTTAAGATGAATCTCTACAATGTAATTACATTATAGTCTCTTACTCAGAGGTGTTGTTAATTCAGAGCCAAAGAGATTTTTTTTAAAAAAAATGAATTATACATTAGATTATTATTGGTAAAATATTTTACCTATGGGTTTGATGTCAGTTCTTTATAAGATGGTCTACAAGGATGATCCCAGTTAAGATTCCTAGCCATAATGGATAGGTAGCCTGAACTGGCCATCTCCTGTCATCAGATTGGTGACTACCCCAACTGTCATCAGAAAACCTTCATCCAGCAACTGATGGAAACAGATGCAGAGACCCACAGCAAGCATTAGCCAGAGCTCAGGAAATTCTCCTAAAGAGAGGGAAGTGACCCTAGAAGTGACCCTTCTAGGAGTAAGAAGGATCAAGGACATCGCAAGAAAACCTACAGAAAAAAACTAACCTGGCTCATAGGAACTCATAGAGTCTGAACCAACAACCAGGGAGGCTGACCTAGGCACTCTACATAAATGCAACAGTTGTTTAGCTTTGTCTGTTTGTGGGACTCCTAATAATGGAAGCAGAGGCTGTCCCTAATGCTTTGGTTGGCTCTTGGGAACCTATTCCTCATACTGAATTGTCTTTCCTAGCCTGAATACAAGGGGAGGAGCTTAGTCTTACTCAACTTGCTATGCCATGCTTTGTTGGTACCCATGGTTGGACTGCCCCTTTCTGAACAGAAACTAAAGAGGAGTGGGTTGAGGAGGACAGAGAGGAGGCAATGGGAGGAGAGGAGGGAGGGGGAAAACTCTGGTTGGGATGTAAAATAAATACATAAATAAATAAAATTTTTAAAAAAGGATTTCCAAAGAAATCTACATTACAATCTGGAGTAGAGGTAGGTACCCAAATGCTGAAAACACTTTTTTTCTTCATTCAGGGTCACAGGATGATGGAGAGGGCTTTGAAATGATGGGAGGCTGGGTTGGGGATGGTAGCTTGCTTGGCATCCCACTATATTACTGCTGTAGCAATGTAGAACTTAACCTTCCAGGAAGAAACTGAACAGATAGATCCAAAATGAAATGGAAAGATGAAGGGATTATTTTATTTTTTTCTCAAATACTTCTCTGGTATTCCTTTGCCTTGGCAGATTCTAGAATGACAAGTGCTCCTTTATGATAAGAACATAGAGGAATTAAGGTACGATTCTATTGCTGAAGACACCACATAATTTTGACATAGAACTTGAAGGAATGAAGGTGGGACTTATCTGGAAGCCTTCTTCTAGAGGACTAACTCCTCACTGCTGTATAAGCAGCTGAGCAAGAGAAGCAATCAGTAGTCCTATCCAACTTTAAGGTCTACAGACCACAGCAATGACCGGAGCAGCAAGATATCTAAGCTGGTGCAATAGTGGCATTATTATCTTGGTGCTAACCAACAACTTTCTAATTGGACTTAAGTCTCATTTAAGAGGCTGGAATTAATGCCTGGTAACCAAGTCAACTACCAGAGGCTGGAAAGGTCGCAGACCCACAAAGAGAGTTAGCTACTGCCATTTTCCTAAACCAATATAATTTCTACATGTTCTAAATTCTTTTCCTTATGTTTATAGATAAATCTTTCTCTCACCCCTTCATCAAACAGTTTTATTGCAACATACAGTGACTATTACAGAGAAAAACAATTGGTTGAAATGCATAGAATAAATGATCATGGGGTGCCCAACCCCAACTGTTACATCTACAACATAATTCTTATATCTGAGGCTCAGGAAAAACCCAGGAAGAAGGAAATGAAGAGTCTAAGAGCCAGAGAATAAGGATGTCTGTTGCCAGATAGTGTCT
Source organism: Microtus ochrogaster (assembly GCF_000317375.1). Lineage (NCBI taxonomy): Eukaryota > Metazoa > Chordata > Mammalia > Rodentia > Cricetidae > Microtus > Microtus ochrogaster. Next base: position 8,685,029 of record NC_022032.1, read on the forward strand.
CTTGGGAAAACAATAGGGAAAGTGAACCCTTGAAATCTCAACAATATAGTTTCCCGAACAAGATCGTCATAATGACAATACTAATAACACTTCATGCTCTGACTAAGTCAATGTTCTATTACTGTAAAGAAACACTATGACTATGGCAACTCTTATAAAGAAAAGCATTTAATTACAGTTTAATTAGCTTACAGTTCAAATGTTTAGTTTATTATCAACATGAAAGAAAGCATGCAGCTTGTAGGTAGGTAGTCATGGTGCTAGAGGAACTGAGTGTTCTACATTCAGAT
>NC_022032.1:8685418-8704461 GCF_000317375.1 Microtus ochrogaster
GAGAGAGAGAGAGAGAGAGAGAGAGAGAGAGAGAGAGAGAGAGAGAGACTGAGCCTGGGCCTGGCTTGAGAATTTGAAACCTCAAAGCACACTCTCAATGATGCACTTCCTTCAGCAAGGCCATACTTACTCCAAGGCCATGCCTCCTAATCCCTGTCAAGTAGTACCACCCCTTAATGAAGAAGCACTGAAATCTATGATCCTATGGGGAGCCATTCTTACTCAAACCACCACACTTTCCAAAGTGGGCAGTGGAAATTGCAGAAGGTCACACCCCTAGATGAAGAGTTATGGGTTGTTAATGGCTGAGGAGAGAAGGAGAATTAGTGTCCTTCAAGGACAGCTTCTGAACAGGTTTCCAACACCAAGTGGTCAGCCCTGGGCAAATGTGAATATGAGCAATTATAGGTGAACACAGTGTGTTTTATATAAATACAAACACACAACATAATAATATTATAAAGAGAAAATTATGAATTTGGGAGTGGGAACGTTGGCGTTTGATGAGTAGGAGCAGGAATGATGTAGATGCCATGCTCATGGGTGGGCTTCTAAAAAATGAAATTAAAAGAATAAATAAAAAAATAGAATTTGATAGAAGACTAACTTTCTGGAGTTTTTTATTGGTAAGAACTCTATTTCAGTTACTGTTTACTTGTCGAAATGATGGTTGGCAAAACGATCACAGATGAAGAAGGTGCTAGAAATTAGAAAAGAAAAAACTATTTCCTCCCATCATCTTCATTTTACCATAAAAGAATTTTAAATTGCCCTAGCGATATCCATATACACCTTCTATCACCAGCTGTGCTCTCTAGAATCTAAGTCACTTATTAGACCAACATTATATGAATGATAAAGTTGAATAATTAAAATCATTTCAGAGAACAGAGTTTAAGTAACCAAGTCCTCATACATTGTAAACAGCAGAGCTGAGCTTCCAATCTTGGTTTATTTGACTCAAATGTTGGCTCTCATCCCAGCAGCGCATGTTGAGAGCCCTTTCTCACTACAATGTATTTTTTGAAAATGTTTCTTATGAAAGAACATTCTAATATGATTTCTTTATCGCACTACTTGTATTTTACTATCATATAAAGAACACCCAACATACAACAAAAACGTTTTGAAACCAGGCCTGGTGAGATGGCACAGCAGTTAAGAATACTTATTGCTCTTGCAAAGGACCCTGGTTTGATTTCTGGAACCCACACAGGAGTCAACAACCAATTGAAAACTTCAGTTTCTGAGAATCTGACACCTCCTTCTGGCCTTTGTGGACACTACATATATTCGGTACTATACATAGATTTTCAGGTAGGCGAAACAGCCATAGATATAAAATAAAAGTAAATCAGTCTTTTATAAATTTCCAAAGCACAGAAGGAAGTCACATGGTTTCTCTGGAAGGTGAATCTACAGGATCAACCAGTGTCATAACATAACACAGGCAGGAGGTGGTCAGTACCAGCTCCAGTCATGAAGAACTTTAAAGACACCACCTTCAGTAAGAAAACTGGGATGATCACGTGTAATCTGGAATATTCATTCACATGCAAACCAAGGGCTAACCTTTAAACAACTGTAGACAAATATCTTACTTTCCTGTAAAGATTATATCCATGTCATCTCCAATGACCCACAACAAAACAGAATTTACTTAAAAGATTTTCAATGACTGCTTCCCTTGGTGACAGTACTAGACATTCTAGAATAAACATAACAGATAGGATGTTGGAGTAGCCAATGAGTGATCTAAAAGATGACAAAGAGCAAGCACGAATCAGTAATGGAATATGTCATGAAGGAGGAGGAGTGGTTATTGAGAGGTTGAAAAGGAGGTAGTTCTGCAAAGAACACAGAGAAGACAGGGCTGCAGATTCAAGTCATGGAGCTGGCATAGCTGTGTGCTGCCAACTGGAGACACAATGAGCTGGGGTGAATTGCAGGAAGCAGAGCTAATGGGTTAATAGGGGGTTTTGTATGAGAATCTGCTGGGGAGAATGAGGGAGACCTGGTTAGGGTATTACCTTTTGATTTAAGTGCCCTGGGAACCCACTCAATACATCTCATCAAGTGGCCTTCATGAACTATGTCGTTAAAGATGCTTTGGCTATTGCTTTGCAGAGAATGTTTTTGAAGATAATAGTGAAGGCAGGGGGTCAAGTTAAGGTCTTATGGTCTTGTGTAAGCAGGAAATGAACATAACCTGGGTTATGGTTGCTATACATGGGGACACAGAGAAAGGGATGAATTTGAAATATTTTGAAGGAGAAATAATGTGACTCACTGATAGGTTGGGTGTGCAATGTAAAAGAAATAGATGGTCAAAATGAGCTTGAGTTACCGGGTGAGTAGGAATGTCCTTTATGACAATGAAAAGGCAAACATATTACATTCTATGAGGCCATATTTCAATGGTTAAAATTGGTAAGGCTACTGATTAGTAAGCACCTACCATGCTACTCTTAGATCATTTAATAGGCACGTTAAATAAATTGTATAACTTAAATGGTAATCTTATAGAGCAAGGTTGTAATGCCATTTTATAGGTGAGAAAATTGATGCTATAAATTAAATAACTTTTTTTAGGTATCATTCTTTTAGAGATCCCCAAGTGGACTCCCTGCTAGTTGACATGTTAAGCACTAGTGATCTCTGAGCAGATTCATAAAGCTGTCTTTATGCCCATCTGTGAACTACTCACAAACTCCTCTCCTTTGAGGAATTGCTGCTCTAAGTATTTTTCTGCCTCTAAATTCTTTCTGGAGAAAGATGTGTGGGCACAGCAAGCTGTGTGTGACTCAGGATGAATTATAAAAGTCTCAGCTGGGTGTAGTAGCGCACGCCTTTAATCCCAGCACTCCAGGGGCAGAGGCAGGCGGATCTCTGTGAGTTCAGAGCTAGCTTGTGACTTGCAGGACAGCCAGAGAAATCCTGTTTTGACAAACCACCATAAAAAAAAAATTATAAAAATCTCATTTAGGACTTCATTTCTCAAGACCATGGCAGGGGCATATAAGAAAGATATGTTTAGAAGAAGTAATACATTATTGAGTTCCTCAATTCTGATTAGGCTTCTAGTCCAAGGTTTCTACACATGGATACGTTTATGGATTGACCTTATTCTTAACAGGCATGTTCTTTTAAAGAGAACCCACTTTGCTGTTAGGATTAGGATATGGGTTGTTCCTTTAGAGTTCCTGCTTCACTAAAAAGAATTTCTCAGTCATACATATCTCAAGCATCATTTTGAAACAGCCAGTGCAAGAACTCATCTGTGCATGGCTGCTTGAAGTCTTAGATTACCTGAGCCTCACCTCCAGGTAGACAACTATGTTAAAACCACTCTCAGTAACATTCACCATCTGCCCATTAAAAAAAAAATTAACTTGGATCTCACCTTTCCCTTCCCAACAAATATATTATTTACCCACTGCTCTTTTTGTCTTGCTGAGGGGAGATTATGTGTGAATCTTGTAGAAATCAATTAAATATCACAATTCTGGAGCAAGTTTATAGCCAGTAGCCAGACGGAGCATGCGGAATATGTTACCTTCAAGGGAATAACAATATTTCTTAATCCACATACCACTCCTTTTCTCCTTCTTGCCCACCAAGAAAGACGTAATTCCTACCACCATTCTCCACAGATGCCGTCCATCTCCTGGTTTAGGTTCTGCTACTTTACAAGAGACCTCAGCACTCACACATGCATTCTTGGCAGACATGATGCTACAATGGGTCCTCCTTAAAGTCTCTACCTATAGTAATGAACAAGATTCCCAATAACTTCATTTGGAAATGAAATTCCAGTAGCACTGGAGTCTATATCTTTGGCTCCAGGAGGTAGCAAGGACTACAGTTAAAGGGTTTTCCTGGGCATCATTGTCCATAAGATCATTGTGGGCACTCTTCTGCCGCTGTCATGGCACAAAGCCCATAGAGGGAAGAGGATAAATGTAGGTAACACAGAGAAATGCTCTTCAATTCCCAGAGGGTAAGAGTATACCCACATCCGTGCTCCTGCCTCTCAAAGAAGTGCTCATCTAAGCCTCTAGACTACTCCGGGTTTCCTTGCCAATTCTTCCATTTGTCTTCTCGCTGAAACTATTTGTCTGAGCCTGGGAGAAGGGTTACATGGCCTTTCTTCCACATATTTCATAGGTCAGTCATCCCTGTCACCTTAACTTGTCTTAATACAATGTCCAGCTTTGGCAATAACCCTTGATTTTATTTCCCAAACTAAGTTTGAAAACCTCATGATCATGGCTGTTGCAATGGCTGTTTCAACATGCCCACTAACGTCGATGCCATTGAGATAAACTGTCTTGACCTTCAAAGTAGAACAAACTTCAACTCAAAATTTGTCTTCCACTTCTTACGGATGATGAAACTGTAGAGATTATGTGATGTTCCCAGCCTCACAAAGCATGATAATTATTGAGTAGAACTTAAGCTTCCTGACTCAGAACAATGGTCTTCATATCAACTATGCCATCCTGTTCTTGGAAAACATGCATAGCAAGGGAGAAAAGCTCAAGGAGGTGTATCATTAAAATTGAAGATCGGGAACAAATGACTCATCTTGCAGTTAGGTTCTGTTCTAGGAAACTACATGGGCATTGAAAAAAAGTGAAACTAGATAACATTTAGAGAAACACATTTAGGTTTTTAAAAGTCTCTGCATAAATTGCCAAATAGTATTCTGATAGGATAAAAGAAATCTTTCTCTCTTTTTACTTTCTTTATCGTCAATAACCATTATACGAATCAAGTTCCTGGCTAATATTGGATGGTTAAAGGGAAAAGCATGTTGTGTGTAAAGTCTGACAAGAAGCCTTCCAAATGTCAAACATCTGCCATCAGCTCCAAAATTGAGATTTCACTCTAAGGTTAAATACATATGTGTAACTGCATAGCCCCTTCTCATCCTGAGCACCCCTCTGCATGAAAATTATCAATGAAAAACAGCCTATGAATCGTTGAGAGAGTTTCCATATCTTTTAAGATAAAGCCCCCAAATTATGAAAGTCTAAAGCATGTCAGTGTAAAGACAGTGACTAGAACTCCAGGGCCTCTAACAGTGGCTCAGTAGTTGAAAGTGCATCCGGGTCTTGCAGAGGACCAAAATTCTGTTTCCAGTACTCAAACTGATTAGCTCGCAATTGTCAACTCCAAGTCCAAGAAGGTCTAATGCCTCTGGCCTCTGCAGACACTAAACTAATGTAATATAAATACCCCCCCCACCCCACACACACCTGAATAAAAGACTTTAAAACTCCATCTTCCAATTCTATTTTCATCTTCATCTTTGCTTTCATCATATACAAAGACATGTGTTTGGCAAGGTAACATTTTCCATAAAATTTTGAGGTTTCACCAACAGTTAGCTCAGTGGCTATTTCAATACATTTAAAATGCATTCTTTGAAACCTGTGAAACATTCAGTCAGAGCCATATACTCTTTTTAGCTATCAGATCATAGACAAGTAGCTTCTGAACAGCCAACTACAGGCCAGTGATGTTGACAGAACTGCAGAAGGCTGTAATCTACTTTTTCTCAAATGGTTAAAGTCATTCCCAAAAGTATTATGACCAGTATGGTCTTAAGTGATATTTTTTTTTATCATAATCTATGCATGTGGCCACAGATAAGCCTTCTTCTTATCAAGTAGTTAACCACAAACATTACTAGCAACTTAACAATATCTCTGACAGACTTTGGAGTTCGCCGTATTGTGAGCATACTCACGGCTGGTTTTGGGACACTTGAAGGGTGGCGATGTCATGGGGTTCAAGAGTCATCGTCTGAGTCATCCCTGTAGTGATCACCAGACAGTAACACAGTTCAATATCCGACAATCAAAGGGAAGCCAAATGCTCAAGAGAATAGTTTCCCACACACTCCTTAATCCCCAGTGAAGCCCTGCCTTGAACCACGTCCAGAACATCTTTGCCATGTGGACCTATAGTGAATTCTTAGGATGTTATGCTGATTTGGCCTTGATTTTGAATGTTCTCATCTAGCTTAGCTGATAGGTTGCCATTTTAGGTCTTTCCGGTAGGGGTGAGAGAACTGTGGCCCCAGTACCTCATCACTAGCATTTGGGACAATCACATCTCAACCTAACACTGGTGCAAGAGATTCCCTGTCACTTTGTTTACAGTTTCACACTTGCTTATTCTATTCTGCTCCTGTGACACCAGGATTTCCCTCTGAACTCACCACAGGGCGGGTGCCCCAAGTCCTTTGATCTCCCTACAAGTGTTCCCTCTCTAAGTGTCCTGTTGGCATTCCATAAATCTTTCTCTAGAACAAACAATATTATTTTATTTCAAAAATGTGTTTCTCCTAATCATTGAAGTGAAAAGACTCTTCTTCTTAAAGTTATTTAAAAATATGTCTGGGGAGCCTTCCAAACTTCATTAAATGCTTTGAGTATGATTTTTCAAGCTGAATGGTTCTTCCCTTGTAAAGGACTCCTTGTGAATTTACAGGACAAAGCATAAGGGCTGAACTAATGCCAGGTGACCCCACATTCTGGTCTTCCCAAGCCTGTCATCTCAGTATCATTGTTAGGGTCAACTCTTTCATTCCCACTACTTTGAACAAAGCATTCCATCCTCTACCAATCCGTTACAAATGGCTAGCAATATGAACAGAGTTCATCAAACTTTGGTCTAAAACTCTGAAAATTCAAAATAGTTTCCTTTTTATTTAGCAGCACTTTGGTGGAGGCCTTATTTTCCATAGATTAGTTGCAAGGGTTTTCTTCTAGAACTCTTTTTCTGTGCTCTTTATCATAGGCTTCCACTTCAGAGGTAATTAGTGATGCCTACATAATTCTATTGTCACCTATAATGGTCTTAATCAAGTGGGAAAAAAAAGAAACAACAGAAATGGTAATCAACCCTGAGATAGTCATCTCTTGTTTGTCTCAGTCTTCAGTCACCTTTGTGGGAGCCATCAGTCCTACAACTGACAATAATTAGAGAACATCTACATCTTTACAGTTGCTTCTACAGAAGTGCTGGAAATCACAGCTTTCACTACACACAGGGCAGTATCCTTTTCTTACCTCCGTCAGGCAGCTTTTTTTTCCCCCTCTAGGCATTCAATAAAGTAAAGATTGCACTCAAGGTATTTCATCTCAGAAGAGAATACAACTACAATCAGGGATTTTTAATTTAGGGACTATCAAATGACTTGCATGAAACTAATACCAATAGTCACTCTGCTAAATATAAAAACAGAACCAGATTAAGAGACCCATACAGATGTTTGAATGGAATTTAAAGAATGATTCGAAGTTATCGTTTAGAAGCAAACACATTCTAACAGGAAGAAAACAGGGGGACTAACATCTAGTGAGCATCTCACAAAATTGTTGTACGAAATAAGCACATCTGTCACAGTTTTACAAGACATGCGCCATTTCCCCTCTTCAGTTTATAAAACTGAGCCCTAGACAGACACGTGCAGATGCCAAGGTCACACAGCCTCTGTGGGTGATATAAAGCGACTTGTTGGTAAGGTTATAGACACGCAGAGTCCATCGGTCATGTGGTCTTTAACAGGGAGATGATCTTTGAAGGAGAACGCATACATGTACCAGATCAGCTCCGTAAAATATGCTCAAATTTTATTCCTTGGGATTCAAAGTCAAAAAGAGAGGAAGCAAGCATTTTTCATGCGTCTCTCTCATTTCCTAGATTGAGAGGTTATTTCACCTGAGTGGAACGCACAAGAAACACGTGAGATCAATCACGGTGTTACTCGTAGAAACCAACTCAGAAGAAACTCTGCATGCGCCACCAATGAGCGGTTGCCTGGATATTATGCTGGGTTTGGGGAAAACAGCTGCAATATAGTAAGCAGGAGATAAAGCATGCATGACTAGGTGTTCAAAGCTCATGTCATATGAATCTTATTCTTCTTCGTCAAGGTTAACATTCACCTAATTCATCCCTTTACTATGGACCTGCGCTTTAACCACAGTGGTTTGCTGAGTCTGGAAGACCGTTCTCAGGGATTACAAATTATCATTATGAAAAACAGGCAGCTAATCTCATAGATTAGACATAAGTGGCTAGTCCTTTAAATATATTGGGATGGAATCTTTGATCATAATACAACAGCAATCTTATTACGAGTAAGGGTAAATTAATTCCTCTTGATTGGAAAAATACCATATGTACACATAGAATCAGCGGCCAATTACAGATTCCAGAGGATGAGAACCATGGAGACACATCATCAGATAGAATAATAGTTGACTCTCACAGCTATTTTGATAATTTGTCCACATGCATTCATTTGAATTCTAGAATCCCAAGTTCTGGCTTTTCCAATGATATTCACAATATGTTTTGTTTCTTTTTCACCTATACAGTGTATTAATTAAAAGCTGAATGAATCTGAAGAAATTTCAACCCAAGAAACTGATGCAAATTTACTTTTCAGTAAATATTTCTGTAACAAATAAGAATGAAGTCAATTGTGGCTATTGAATTTCTACAAATTAAGGAGTTTACATTCTTTACACTCTTTGAAAAAACTCCGAAAGGCAGTATTATTAAAATTGCTACCCATCTCTTTTTTCCCTGTGAGGAAACCGAGCTATACAAAAGGACAAAAAGGAGATGAGGAAGGTAGCACCCGAGCCAAGGCCTTTGAAGCACCCACAGAGACTGACTGACTGACCATACCATTCTGGGTAGGTTAAGATGCAAATAACTTAAATATAAATTAAAATCCATTGAAGTCCCACCAGACATACACACACAGAAACACACATATATGACATATAAAATACCTATTAGAGTTATCTAAATGCTACTGTGGAATATAAGCCCCTCATCTAAGCCATTCCACATTTCAGGTCTTCGTTTTTATGTTTAAGAATTCATTTCAATTTTATTCAGGTGAACATTATGAATTCCAAAACAAAATTAAAGCCCACATTGTAAAGTTCCTCCTTTGGAAACTTTCTAAAGCTCAGCAATAAAAATATTCTCTATTTTTAATTATTTGCAATGAAATTTTAAAAATGTATAGAAGTTCCATGATAGAGTAACAATTTTGGACATTCTGTTACAGCTTTGAGGAAGCATACTTTCACTTTTCCTTCATCTAAATTATAAAATTTTGCTAGATATTTACCAGTGCAAAATGTTAGCCACTTAGTAGCTGATAAAACATTAAAATGTAATATTTGATTCATCATTTTCCTCCTTTTAAAAATGTACCAAGACAAAGGAAACCAACACCAACTATCAGAAAACTGCTACAACCTTTGTTATTTAAGGAACAATGGGCTATTTAAGGTATTTTAATAATTTTCAATTTAAAATATTCGTATGCACTGAGGATATTTTTCAAAGCACCCAGGATGTGCATCACCCCTTATCAGCATTTCTGTGGCAACACGACCGCCGTACCCCACATTTCTGTGCAAAATACCACTTCCTGTATAGTAGATTCTGTCTTTCCACCCTTAAGGGTTTGGGGGATCAATTATCTTCACTCCCTGAGTCATTTTGATAACCCAAGGCTGTCCTTTATGTAATATGTTCTTGTCATCTTTACAAAAACTCGGGTGGAAGAGCTGTGTGGATTTAATTCTGGGTCTTCTATTCCATTGATACATATGTCTGCTTTGTGCCCAAACTACATTGTTTTTGTTAGCATGACTCTGGAGTAACTTGAAGTCAGATGTTATGAAACAACATAGTTCCTTCTGCTCAGGTTATTTTGACTATTCAGGGGACTTTATGTGACTTATATCTATGTGACTTATAGCATCTTTTTCTTTCCTGTTTCGTAAAGGATATGGGCTTTTTAATGAGGTCTGTATCAAATCTGTAGGCTGTTTATACAGTTGTTTCTTAATATTATTTGCAAAGTTTTGATCCTGTATATTTGGCAGTAAGAAAAACTTAGGAAGACTTCTTTCTGAAATGTCTGAGAAACGCTGTAAAGCTCCTTCCCTCCCACAGGGAAGCAGTCCTGTCCACAAATAAAGGTTTAGAGCAACATGACACGGCCTGGCAAGCAAACTCCACAAGAAACACACGAGTGGACTTGAAATCTCTCTGAAAGGGCCCTTCTGTAGTAAAAGGTCACTGAACAAAACCGAGTTTCAACTGTCTATGAGAAAAGGTTCTTCTTCCAACTGACAAACTTCAAAAACGTGTGAACTGGGGTGATGCCTTGTGTACCAGACCTGGCCAAAAGGCTCTCAGAATGTCACATCCCCTAAGGTGCTTGTATGTCTGTCATGTAAGATCATTTTCTGAGACTTGTTCTCTTCTATGCAGCCTGCACCTGTCTGTCCGATTTGATTTTTGATCATTTCTTCCTGTATCTACATTTTCAAGTGGTATAACATAAAAGTGAGCCCCGTGAATTTTCACCCAGTAACAGAGGCAGAGTCTGTAACCTTTCCTACAAAGCAAAACTCTTCGGAAAGCTTGACTGGCCAGCAGCTCTTTGTTATTCCCTTCCGTTAAGTCTTGCTTCACTGTGTGCATTTATCAACATAAAATGTAGTCACACGTAGCTTTCCCAGTTCCGGCAAGGGGGAAATCGTATCAGAAAACAACAAATGACTGGGAACTGTAAGTTTGCTGTAGTTAATGGTCACATACACTGTTCATTATAGAACGTCATCCGTGAAAGGGTACATGGTGTTCAACACCATACATGACAATATATACATTATATATACATATAATATATACATACAAAACTAGAATACATATTTTCAGAGATCTCAAGAGGAGAACAAGCCTGGCATTGCCTGAAATTTCTGGTGTCGGGAGAAACATCTGTATGCATTAGTTAAAGAAAGCTCAGAAACAACTGTTCACACCAACTACCCCAGGGAGAAAGAGGCATGACTAAGAAATTCCAAGATGTGAAGTTTATACAGTCTTAGAGACAGTACAGTTGGAATTGTAGGACAAGAATAGTTGACTGCTAATTTGTGTTTTAGAAAGGAATTTTAAATCATACAGAGCCAAATCTTTGTCAGAAGATTGGTCCCCAATATGGTCTAGGAATTGAAAACTCACTGATTTAATGAAGCTCTGGAAAATATTTATTGTGGTTAAACAGAGTACATTTTTCCTCCTGTCCTTTCTAAGAGTCTATTAAACAGTTATATACTGTTATATAAATTCCAATTGAAATGTATTATTTTAACATAATAAATGCAATAAATAGTGTGACAGGGAAAGAGTCATTTCATAACAAGAGAAAGTGCTATACCTAGAAGAATCACTTCAACTCTTTCGAAGCAGCACCCACAATGACCGATGACCTCTCACTAGGTCCCACCTTCTAACAACCCCACAGTCTCCCAAAATTGTGACACTGGGGACCCAAGTCACAAACACGAGCCTGAGAGGATACAGTGAAATGATGCACAAATTTTAGCACCAAACACTTAATCGCCTATCATCCTAAGGTGATCATTACCCACTTTTCTCTCTGTGTCCTCTCGGGGATGTCCATTCGTCACAGACTTAAAGGATAAACCACCCTTGAAGATCAAATCAGGAACACAGAAAGCAGCCACTTGTCGTTAAATGCAAATAGACAAACAGGACAGACGCGGCTAGGAGACCCTGCAACATGTGGATGAGGACTAAGATGGGCAAACAAGACACACTGGTAATTTTACAAGAGTAGGGAAAGAGTTACAAAAATCCTGCTCTAATAAACAAACTTGAAAAGGTATTGTTACCAAAAAGTAAGAATTTTACAAGGAAGATATAGGAAAGAAAGAATCTTTGGAAACGATAACAGTGTTTGTTGTAACAAGCAAGACCGTAGAAAACCGAGAGAGGCTTTTAAAGGACTGGCAAATACAGACCAAACAGCAGTGCTAGATAGTATAGGATAGGATGACTGTCTAGCTCTCATATCAGTAGGAGTCACAGAAAGGAAGAAAAAATAAAGGGAATGAATTCTTTCAAAAGTTTTATCATAATAATTATGCAATATCTTGATCACAAATTTCCTTTCTCCCACCTACTTGCAGTCTCCCCACCTCTCTCTACCCACACAATCTCATGTGCTGTCTCTGTCTCTGTGTGTGTGTCAGTCTCTCAAACCCACAAAAACAATTAAAAAAATCAAAATCAACAATATAAAATGAAAAATTCCTCAAGACCCCCTTGGAATCTGCTTTGTGTTGGTCAACTATTCTTGGGCATGGGACCTATTTGGAGTGTGGTTGATATACCCAGTGACCCAGTGACGATCCACTTGAGAAAATCAATTTTCCTTTTCTCAGTAGGTATCAACTGCAAATAGCTTCTTGGTTAGGGGTGAAACTTGGTGTCAGATTTCCCTTTTCAGTACTAAGAGTGTGCGTAGTTTGAACTTGTGCAGCTATTATGTGTGCTGTCATAATCTCTGTGAGTCCATATGTATATTAGTCCTGTTTTGACTGGAAGACACCATTTTCTTGGAGCCATCTACCAGTTTTGACTCTTACAGAAATGATAAATTTGAATCACCTTTAGGCAAAAAGAATACATTAACCTACAAGCCTTACTGAGTGCATACGAGTAAGAGGTTGCTTGTGCCATTGCAAATACTTAAATGTGAAAGAATGATATTATTTTAGAAGTATATTAGAGAGAAATGGGAGAACCATGTTTCACCTGGTACCTGACTTCCCATCAACGACAACACAGCACTGGGTGTAGCTCAAAGGGAAAGTTCTTACCTGGTGTGTACAAAACCCTGGATTACATTCTCAGCTACTCTCCTCTATAAATACCATGAAGAAACAATTGTGCAGAGAATCAAAAGTTTGAAAAAAAACACTATAAGAAATAAAGTTTATGCTCAGCCAAGATATTATATAGCTATGAGAAAACACCAGAAAATTGATCTATGTTTTCTTATAAAGTTCCTTTATGGCCGGGCGGTGGTGGCGCACGCCTTTAATCCCAGCACTCGGGAGGCAGAGGCAGGCGGATCTCTGTGAGTTCGAGACCAGCCTGTTCTATAAGGGCTAGTTCCAGGACAGGCTCCAAAACCACAGAGAAACCCTGTCTCAAAAAAACAAAAAAAAACCAAAAAAACAAAAAAAAGAAAGTTCCTTTATGGCATGCTGTAATAAGAAGAGAGAATAAGCTAAGAAATAGGGAACTATTAAAGCATAGTATTTAATTAAGAAGAAGAACAAACCCAAACCCAGGGTTTCCACTACTTCAGAAGCTGAGTATACTGTCAAAAAAAAGGGAAAGAAGACCTTTGCAAAGGTGTTCCATTAGGATGAGAAAACAAAGAATAGGTATATAGAAAAACAGTTAAAAACCTATATAAAATCACAAGTATTACAGGATTAACCATAAGACCCTATTACTGAAGACAATACATACAAGAGTCATAGAACACAGAGAAAAGAAGCTGGTATTGACCTGAAGACATCATCCCTACTGGCTGGCTTTCATAGTGTTGGAAGGTAGAATGCATGCCATCCAAGGAGACAAGAAATCATCAGTCTCACCCAGCTGTGAGCCTTGCTAGCTATGATAATGACCGATCTGGCAAGATATGGTCACTGATGCAGATGTTGTAGTAATAGTCAACCACTTTCTGATTGGATTTAAGGCCCACTCTACAAGGTGCAACTCATACTTGGCATTGTGATTGGGTCAGTGACCTAGAAAAGAACTACTGCTATTATTACAAAGTACTAAAATGACCCCTAATTAGTCGTCATGGTAGCCATAGAGCAGAGTATCTGTCAGACCTAATAGTAAATGATATTTATGTGGTCATGATAATGTAAATACTGCTAATTGTTCTAATTTTAAAAGTCAACTTTGGGCAAAGATTGTGCTTCATTTTTAGCATAGGGCACTTACCTCAGCAATTTAAAATGGGAACAGAATGGCTGAAGAAATGCCCTAATATGAAAGGAGAAAATGCCCAAGAAACTATGTCATACCAATATCTCTGTGTCATCTCATAGAAAATAGATAAGCTTGCAGATGACTATAATGAGGAAAACTTTAAATTTATTGCCTATTCGTAGAAGACTATTAAGAAGTAGCCAAGAACAAGGTAGCAGAGGCACCCCTAGCTTTCAAACTGCACAGTGCTCTGTTAGAATCTGCGTCCAAGAGACTTTTTGATTCCTCTACCCCATAACCTAAAATAAGAACTAATGTAACTGTCAACATTGAAAAGATACCTCAAAGCAATGAGAGAGGGTTTGGGAAACATGAGGATTCTTGCCTCCCCGTGATAGCATTTCACTGTGATTTAATGTGTACATTGTTATGTCTGGTTTGATTAAAAACTGTGTGTGTTGTGTGTGTGTGTGTGTGTGTGTGTGTGTGTGTGTGCAAGTACATGTGAAACGTCTGTAGAATGCTCTATAGTGATTACTTATTACGTTTTGTAAAACACTTTAATTATACCAGGCTTGATATAAAGCAAATTCTGATTTATTATATATGCTCCATATATCATTATTATATTAACTACTATACATTATGTATATACTTCAAATCTACTGAGTTATTTTTTTTAGCTTTTCTTCAATTTTCCCTATAAAGTTTTACAAAAAGTAATTAAATAATCAAGGTGTTACTATCTTTTCCTACGTGTATTTTGGGTTTGGTTTTTTTTGGGTGAATTCCTAAAGCCCAGAAAAGTGTAAATCCTGGGGTGAGTGATGTGTCAGCCCCTGAAAGGAAGGTAATGAGCCCAGAAATTCAAGGAGACATCAATATATTTGCTTGCTTCGCTATTCCAATCAGGTCCTTTATCTCTGTAGATTTTCAGCTTTGGAACCTCTAAGCACTTCGGCTATATTTATTCAGAAAGAGTGAAAAGTTCAAAAGGATTGAACTGCTCCTTAACCCAGTGACCTCAAGGACAGGACATGTTTATCGAGGTAGGCTGTTGAAGTTAGAGATTTAAGAACCTCGTGGGGGTGGCGGCTGCAGTGTTTTTTTTTTTTTTATTAAAACCCAAACAAGGAACGCTGTGCTTAGTCCTCTTGATGTATTTTGTTTTGACAAATTCATATCCAGTGGCCCATGTTAATGAGGTGGCAATTAAATGGCAAGCCAAGTCAGAAGCTGAAGGATGACTGGAGAACAAATGTTTACTGTTCTAGGCCATGGGCAAACCTTTGAACCCTTGTGAAGTTCAAACATGCAAGACTCAGGGTAAAATATCAAATCCTTCACCAGGATCATGCTCAAGACAAGATAAATAAATGCTGGCGTTTGTCAGTTGGGATGAAAGCAACAGCCAGCCATTGTGTAGAACTTTTGTATTCTAAATTCTTGATCTCTGAATATTTTCTCTAGAAAGAGATTTATTAATACAACTGATAATAGATGATTATCATGCAGATAGGAATTGATAAGAAATTTAGAAAGAAATTGATAAGGTTTGCTCATGGAATGAATAGTCAGTGATCATTTTCATCTTTATTGTGAACTCCAAGATGCTTTTTCTAAAAATTTACTTATTGCATTCTGTTTATTATTGATTGATCTATCTTGTATGTACATGTGCGATGGGATAGGGGTGGCACACATGCTATAAAACACATGTAGAAGTCGGGGAACAACTTAACTATCAGGTCAGTTATTTTATCTCTTTTTACTATGTATGTCCCGGTAATTAAATTTAGGTCATCAGGCTTGAAAGAAAGTGCCTTTAACACTAAGCCATTTCACTGAGCCAACCCTCATACTTCTATGCATAGAGCCCTGGACGTTATTTGTATATCTCTAGTTGTCCAGACAGAGATGGAAAATCCTACAGTAATTCATGAATATATCCAGAAGATGATGGAAATGGGCTCATTAATAAATGTTGAGACACACTTCCACTCCTCAAATTATTTCTCAACTCACCAGGAAATTCTGGTTTTTAACTTTGGAGGAGCTTCTTATCTATTTTTCAAAAATTGCATATTTTCATTTTCATTTTAATGTGAACTATCTTGAGAGCTATGGACATTATTATTTCACTATGAATCTCATGTGGCCACTTATGCCATTTTTAGGAAGTATAGTAGAAAATGTTGGTTTTGGTGCCAGGGGTGCATTGAGTTACCTTAAGGATATGAAAATAATATAATTATAGAAATTATATACAAAAATAAACAGATAATATGACTGAACAAATGTAGTTGAGATCAATTAACTTAGTATGTTTGACTTGGACACTTGTAAATATACTAATAAACATTATGGGGACATAATTCCAGTGTTTCAGGATTGAAGTATTTGGCCAGACAGAAGCCTAGCAAATAGTATCACATCCCTTTTTGAAGAGGTAGTTGATCAAGAAAAGCAAAGCAAAAGGAAAGAAAGGAATGCTTTACCACCTACTTTGACGCTGGGGCTAGATGCTCTCAATGAAGTCAATTTTGTAGAGGGCAGATGGCTAAAACCAGCTTAGCCGGCCAGCAGAACTTCTATAAACTTATTTCCATTGCTTTGAATACATATTGTCTACCAATTTAAAAAAAAATAAATGTTGGTAACAGGTGCCATTCATCCACAGGGAGAGAATGAATTTGTCAGGCCAACCCAAGTAGATTGTCATTCACTGCATACCTTTGTCGTTATGAATAGATCCACGTTCTCATTATCGCTTGAATTCCTATGCTGCTTGTCTGTGGGGAGGAGGCTGTGTGAAGTGTTTTTGACTTTGAGTACACAGCTTTTTTTTTTTAACAGTTTAATTTCTCATTGAAAACTTAACATTCTGGACCATATTAGAGACAATATGATTCTGAGAGAGGGAGCCATGCCTACCGAGTCTGCTAACACAATCACCATTCTCAGCCTCCACTCTTAGGAGAATGTGACCCTAGAGAATATTACCAAGAAAAAAACCATCATGCAGACTCGAATTGGGCATTCAGACCCAAGAAAACCTTCCTGTCTCTAAGTGTACCTTTGAGCTAAAAGATATAAGGAAAATATTTTAGGCAGCAAGCGAATGCACAGCTAGCTATTAAAACCAAGAAAATGTGTCAAAACATGCTGTTTGCCTTCCCATAGGCTCTGTGATAGGGAGCAGAGAGAGAAAAATAATAGACTCAGATTACATAACGTGCCAAATGTGGTTACAGTAACTTCAGCCTCCTCTATATTTGTCTTCTGAGCAATATTTTGCCAAACTGTTATTCTAAAACAGTAACCAGCTTTTCAGTGGAATTATAGTTGAAGAAACAGAGCAGAGGCAGAGTGCAGCCAAGACCCTTAAGCTTAACAGAAGCCCATTGTATTGAATCTAGCTGGAAGACAACTTAACTCTGAATAGAACTTACCACTGGCAAACAAAATCCTTGCAATTCCTGCATTTGATATGGAACTATAATATGGAGGCATATTTTATTATTGGATTTTAAATGTTACACACACAAAAGAGTAAATAAGTAACATGTCTCAAACTATCATGGAAGGTTGGGACAATGGTGTGGTGGTAGATTGCTCATTTAGCATGTCCAAAAGCACTGAGTTTGAGCTCAAGCCCTATAAACTCAAATAGTAAAGGTGATAACATTCCTAAATCTAACAAACTTACCATAGGTTAGGTTTGATCTCAAGAATATTTGAATAAAAATAACTTTCCAGTCAGCAAGATTACAGCATGGGAGTTAAGGCTTCTGGGGGAAGTAATTTGACTTTGCAAAAGAAATAGGCAATTTTGAGGCATTAGACATTTGAGTTCCATCTACCTGAGACATAAATTATAGTTAAAACACAAAGAAATTTTAGATTTGCTGGTGTAAACATCTTCAGATGTCAGAATTGTTATAGTTGCTACAATGTAGTATTGACGTCTAAGATAGCAACAGACCGAACACTGTAAACAACAGAAAGAAAAGAGAGTAAAAACAGAACTTCTAAGTTTGTTCAAGTTCTCTCCAGTTTTGCACATCATCTAACTGCTTCAAAATATTAATAAAAAGGGCACTTACGTTGCTGTGGAGTTTGAAGTTTCTACTGGCAACCTCAGGATATATCTACATCCTTTCGAATAATTTTTGTGCATTTAAACCTCAAAATCTTAGCTAATATCTTTGAGGATGTAAAATTAAATACGCTGACCCATGGTCTCAAAGAACCCACTATCATACAGCATGGGATTTCACTAGATTACTGGACAAGGATTTTTCAACCTGTTTATATATTATTTTCCCTGTCGGTTCCATTTATACCGTGGTTTACAAAGCAGTCATGTGCATAAAGGGCCATTATAACAGTTCCTTCTGTATGGCATAGAAGAACATGCTTAGAAAGAACCAGAAGAGTGTACAGTATGCTTGTTCATACACAGTGCTCTAGCACTATATGAGATTTCACCTTTTTATATCAGTATTTTTCATGTTCATCTTATACATTTAAATAATAAATCCATACTAGCTTGTGATAAAAATAGTCAATAAGATTAGGAAGGGATGAAAATCATTGTATGAAAAAAACACACTGAATAAAAGGTGATCTATATATGAAGTATGTGTGAACGTGATGTGAGCTTCAGCCACAAAGAAGAATGAAGTTACAGAATAACAGACAGAACTGGATGTCATTAGGGAATGTGAAATCATGTTTTTTTTTTTTTATGCAGAATATAAGAAAAAAGGAATCACAAAACGAAAGTAGAAAATACTAGGTTGTAAGTAGGCATGGAAAAGTTGGATGGGGATAAGAAATAAAAGTTGTGATTTGCTCCTGGAGAGGAATCTGTGTCTGGTGCTGTAAATCTGCTCAAAATCTCATGGCAGAAAAGACCACAGGCCCTAGAAAAGAACTGAATATTATTATTTAGCAAATTGATGTAGCAAGAAGCTGCCTCTTAGATTTCTACATTTATACACATAGACAGATGCTACTCTGAGTTTTTTTTATTTTTTTTTACTTTATTATTTTTTTTATTGAGAAAAGGAAAAAAAACAAGTTTCCACCTCCTCCCAGGCTCCCATTTCCCTCCCCCTCCTCCCACCCTTCCCCCCCTCCTCCCACCCTTCTCCCCC
>NC_022032.1:8705191-8711650 GCF_000317375.1 Microtus ochrogaster
TTCCAGTGCCCTTGCAAGGCCCAGGGAACATGGTAATGAAGAGGGTGGAGAGAATACAAAGCCAGCACGTAGGGGGAAAGGCAGCACAATGTCATTTTCTGGGCAAAACAAAGCCATTGCCATAGCTTGACAGTAGCTGTGGGTCTGTGTGTAGGCACTGAGTCTCCACAAGAACGAAATCATTGACAGTTGGATTCAGGGGAACCACCTCACTGTCTGCTAATTACAGATTCAGGCACATGTGGAAGCATTGCCTTCAGCTGTATACCCACTGGTGACTCCAGAAGTCTGCAATGGACAATTCCAATCCGTTGTTAGCAAATGGCCCTCGTTGAAGTAAATGGGTCACAAAGCCAAACCAAAGCCATGAATCTTAGAAAGGGAACGGCAGTGATGGGAAAGGGGATTGATCAATATCAGGGGAAGAAATGTAATGGGAATACTTTGTTTATCTGTATGGGAGTGTCAAAGATAATCCAGAAGCAAAGAAATAATGAAGGTTTTTATAACTATTATGATCAATATACACTCAGAAGGGCGTCTATGATGTATGTGTGTATAAATGTACAATTACTATTTGTTAATTTAAAAGGAAATAATTTAAAAGGCTCCATAAACTAAATGACAGTAAATGAGAGCACAGAATTTGAACTCAGTGTATCCATGAAGCACAGATAAAGCCTTTCCAGATGTTTGTCTTTCCTCCAGGTATCTGTATTCTGCCTCTTTTTCTGTCTCCGAGGGTCTCCTAAGGCAACTGTTGCAACTGCTAGTACACCGTAGAAAACTCGTTCTTTGAGTTTTTATACCAAATCACATTCCAGGCGAAGTATTGCCTACTTGTCTGTTTATTAGTACAAACTGACATGACCCTGCATTTATTCACTCTAGGGATGCTTTTTTTTCTGACATAATAAATTTCGGCTCTAACATCAATGTCTAAGAAAAAGTATGATAGAGAAGGTAAAACAGATTTAAGTATATTACATGACTATATTGGAACGCCATAGTGAAACCTTTTGAGTGAAAATATGTTACTAAAATATGTAACCTTCAAGACTTAGTTACTTTTATTATGTTTTTTGTGTATGTTTACACAAGTACGAGTGCCCACAGAGGCCAGACAAGCATGTTGGACCCTTTAGAGTAGAAGTCACAGACTCTTGTGAACAACCATATATGGATTTTAGGATCTGAATGTAGTTCGTGATAACCATTGAGCCATCTCCCCAACCCATATATATACTTGATACATATATACACACATATTTTTTTATATTTTTAAGTAGTTAAATGAAACTTCATGATAAATAATTCCTACAAACTACATAAGCATACAGGAACACCACGGGACTTACGGATTGTTTATCTCAGCACGAAAACACCTTTTGAGCAGCCTAAAAGAGTTTCTGCTCACCATGACGCCCCATAATTCTTTTTGCTCATGGGTCTAACCTACTAGAAATGGTTATAACAACAGAGACGCCATAAAAAGCCCTTAGCAATTCACCTTTAATCTTTGACCCTTGCTATGTCTGTCACTTTTAATACATGAGGTCTCTCTGTGGTATTAGCTGACATGTTTGATAACTAAACACGTCATGCCAGAGGCCACCCAGTAGCTTTAATGATGAAAAGAGCCCTAATCCCCAAACTGTGACCCCTGCATCCTGGTTGTTTAGTTCAATTCTACTGCCACAAGGGTTACACAGGGCTGAGCAGCTCACTGTCCCAGGGGTGTGGCATTCATTCCTGAGTTCCTGGGAATTTTTCATGCTAAACTTGGCTTCAATTCATACTTACTCGGTTTCATTTTGTCGATGTATTATTTACAGGTTTAATATGAACTTGGGAAGTAAATCAGACACTCCTTTCACACATATTATTGGCAAACATGTACATGGAACACTGTAAAATACCTTTCATTAAGGACTGCCTATATAACCAGGCAACCCCCACCCTTAGCAAAGAAATGGTTTCCCAAACTGTTCAGTATTTATCAGTTCTTGGGCTTCTATCATTCGGTATTTACTGAGCTTTTATCATTCACTCTTATTCTCATATACTTTAATAAAAAATGTATTTCTTCTTTCAGGAAAAGTTTATTCTGTGCTCACCCCATGTATAAAAGAGAAACATCAGAGTACAGACATCCACAGTAGCCAAACCTAACGTGGGGGTCACGGCAGTGGCTTGAGCAGTTTCATCTTCATCTCACTTAATATGAACATAAATGTAGAACTCCAGAGCTCCAGAGATGTCAGTGAGGAGCGGGTTATCCATCCATTGGATTGAGGGAGAACTCAAGTGTTTAAAATGATGGCAAATTGGCTGTAATTCAAATTTTTTCATTTTGTGAGTTAACACTGTTGAGCACAGAAGCAAACAAATTGCCTTCCTCCTTCTACATTTCTAAATGGGACAGAACTTGCTTTGATTCGGTTGCTCCGTCAAATTTGGGCTCCTGAACCACACAACTACTAGACTATAGATCTTTATAAAAAAATCTCTATAAAATCTCTATAAAAGGGTGAATAATTCCTAAATCAATTTTCATAGATTTGAAAGTATAAAAATCGTGAACTAGTACAGCACAAAGTTAACCAAACACACATCTATCTTAATCCACTTAAGTTTATAGAACAAAATACCATCACCCAGGTGGCTTCTAAACAATAATGTATTTCTCAGAGTCCTGGAGTCTGGGAAGTCTAAAATGAAGGCCCTGGTTAATTCAGCGTCTGGGAAAGGACTCTTTCCTGGCTCATAAACAGCGACTTCTCACCTTCTCAAAGCCCACCTCCACAGTCCTGGGGCTCAGGTTTCAACAGCTGAATCCTAGGCAAACTTAAGTCTTCAGAACAGTATGCTAACCAGATGAGTGCCTCAGAAATGGATGGCAAAATTTCACCTCCCTGTGGGATTCTCTCTTCAGTCCTGGAGCAAAGTGGTATCTTATTACCCCTCTGACAGCTCCCAAGGCATAGCACCCCAATATACCAACATGGTGTCAAGTAATGCCTGCACTTTTATAATGCTCCCACTTCACAAGATCCCCAATACAAACACAGCATATTTCTTTAACTTAGAATTCTACACCCTAAGGATGAAGTCCAAATTGTATAACATGTGATAAACAGTATTCCGTCATTCCTTCTTTCATGTCCTATGGTTCTGGAACATAAACTATCCTCTAACATTGAAGACCCAATTCTCTTTCTCCTTGGCAGGTCTTGCATATATTATTCCTTGTTTTCCCCCTGGCTAACGTGGTTAGTATGCCTTGATTCTGCTCAGTCATAATTCTCGGTGAAAATCCCCGCCACTGACAAAATGTATGAGTTAGATGCCCTTCTTTAGGTTCCCATCTTTTTAAAGTCTTTATCAACAGATGTAATACTCTGAAAGTGATATTACCTTCTCAGTTCTTTGCTTTCTACTGTGACAGTGAACTGTTTCAGGTAAAGTCCCTGTATCTTTTTTTTTTTTAAAGAGATTTGCTTCTTTTTATTTTATGTGAATGTTTACTTTTTTCTTGCTTGTATATCAATGCACCACTTGCAATATGTGTTCATGAAGGCTAGGAAGGGCATCAGGTCTCCCTTAAGGCAGTAGTCTGACAGTAGCTAGTGGCTATGCGGATGCAGGGAATTAAACCAAGGTCTTCTAGAGCCACCTCTCCAGGCCCTTGGAACTCAATTGTACACACAGAATTTAGTACTGAGCTAGCTAAGGTGTCACTTTGGCAGTTAGTAAGTATGCATTCTTAAACACAATAAATAAGACATGTGTGTGTGTGTGTGTGTGTGTGTGTGTGTGTATTACAGAAGAATACATCCATTCATTACAGAAAAAAAGGGTGGGGTTCCATGAGATCATCCTCTTTTGCGTTATAATTCATACAGATAATGTCATTGGTCAGGACTTGTTTATGCAACCAAGGAACAGTAGGCAAACCGACTGCTGAGAGAGACACCTTGATAGGTTATTCAATACAAAGTGGTCAATCCTAAAAACATATACATCAAACAACAAAAATTGTATTCATATATTTGTGGATATATACACACACACACACATATGACTCTTTCTATACATACGATTCTCTCATATACATGCTCATATATATGTACAAATATATAAATACAACCTGCTAAATCCATTTTTGTTGTTTGGTGGAATGTAAAATTCCGTTTCCCTGTGGGATTCTCTCCGTGGTTCTACAGCAACTTGGTACCTTATTTCCCCTCCTACAGCTCCCGAGGCATTCCACTTCAACATCTCAGGGCCTTCTCACTTTTCCTAATACTCCCTTCTACCCTTCTGCAATGCTTCATGATGCCACAGCCTATCAAGATGCCAGTGTATAAACCAAGGCGCCAAGATAGAGTCCAGTAATTTCTACTCTTCACAGTTCTTTCCGCTGCTCAAGAACCTACACAAACACAAGCACACATATATTCCTCTCAGAAATGTCTGACCCACAGGTGCCAGGGAACGGTGGCTTTAGGTTCGGCCCTGGGAAACAATGAATGTGAGTAAGGCCATGCGTTCTGCAGAGTTTTCTCAATGGAGCAAGAACTCGCCTCTATGTGTACAGGGAGTATGGGCAGCGAAGGATGCCAGATATTGACAGGACACTCCTGGAAGGAAAACGTGTGTATCAGTTGGGGTTTCCTCTTCTGCCTGAAAGTGCCGTTTCTTTCTGCCTGTGATTTTAAATCACTATTGGCCAATTTTCCATAATAAAAAGGAATTCCTAGAATTTTAGAATTGACAGCCACTTTGCAACAGGGCTTAGTCGGCTGAAAGGGTGATCACAAAGTCGGCAGATAAAGCCCTGCCCTCCAGCTGTTTCCTAACCATCTTTATTGCCTACAGTGGAGAGAAAACATGTTTCATTTGTTTGTCTTGTTTCTTTGGTGAAAACAGGTATCGACTTAACGCTGTGTCTTTTCAGTTTTCTCCTAAATAAAATTCTTTTATTGCCGGCATTAGGGGTCACTTTAGCTCAAACCGTGTTGCATGCTGACTCCTTTATGCCAATCACCTCACTTAATTTTCACAGTGTATGACAGTGTAGACATTATTCTTGACTGAAGTCAAGGGACTCTACGTAACCCACATTGTAACTAGACACAGGCTTTTTCTTCCTGTAAGGCTTATATGCCGACAGGCTCCCTGATGCATGAGTGATGCGTCTCTTCACGTCTAGGCCCAGTAAACCTACCTCCTTCTGCATTAACTCTTCCATAGTACTGATGAGTCTGAGCTAATGACAACACATTTCAAGATGGCTCTAGTTGATCAGAGGGTCTGCAGCAACACACAGTCTCAGAAATCCCAGGCTTCAGTTTGTTAGGTTATAAACGCTGACTTCCCTCTTTGTAAAGTCTCAAGAATCTATGGTCATATTGGAGAGTTTTATTCTTGGACTTTTATCTCTGTTGTGCTAATGATATTCCTTTTCCTTTTCAAGAAAATGCCAAAAGTTTCTACTCAAAATATTTAGGTTATGCCAATGATCAAACATTTGTTATTATTTTATATAGTTACAACTCACATTTTATTGGTAGGAAAGGGAAGTTATTTTTTTCTCAACCTAATGCTTAAACTAAAGCTGATTAAATCTGGAGTAGCTTATCAGATATTCACCAGGAAATTAATGAGAAAAGAAAAAAAACATTGCCAGAGGTTTGAGGTCTTACCATCTGCCTATACCAGAGCTTTCAATTCCCACAGAAAAGACCATAATCTAATGCTCAGATGGCTGGTTTCTAATCACAACTGCATGGAATATACTTAATATATGTCACCAGTTTTTTATGAGTGCACAATGGTGATGCTTAGGGAAGGATTAGAAACAGACCATGTCTGACACCAAGCTTTGCAGGCACACGAATAATCCATTTCTCAGGGTTTCCTGGCTTCTGGAGAGGCTTTTAGGGCATTAAAGCTGAGCAAATATTTTGCAAATGATTCTGGCCCTAAGTGATCCAGTGTTAAATTCAGATCATTAGCGGGAAAGAAGCTGCCTCTCATCTCAAGAGAAGAAGCTTGCCTGGCTTTCAGTTCTTTAAATATTGACCTGGAAAAGAACCAGCCTGATCCTGAAGAGAACGTTATGGATTCATGATGGAGCCACAGAACATTCTCTCTAGCTTTCTATTAGGCTTCTCTAAAACCACCTCTAGCAGCTGAGACTACCTTATAGGAGATGATGCTTTCATACACTGGTAAGGGGTTAATGTCCAAAATATAGAAGTATATCAGGCAACTTCATAACAAGAAAACAAGTAATTAAACGAACAGTCAGTAGGAAATGGTGAGATGCCTCAGCAGGTACAGAAACTTACAGCCAACTTTGACAATTTGAGCTCAATCCCAGGGACCCACATGGTAGTAGAAGGAGAGAACTCCCATAAGTTATCCTCTGACCTTCACGCACAAATCCTGTCA
>NC_022032.1:8713104-8716669 GCF_000317375.1 Microtus ochrogaster
GCTGTTCCTTCCTGCTGGTCAGAAAGTTCACCGCAGTTTGGTACAAGCAGGTAAGATTATTATGTCTTTTTGGTAAATGTTTGAAATCATCATTTAACTCCTTCTTTATCTTTGGTAATTCTTTATTCTAAGGTATAATATTGAGATAATAATCCAAACTTGTCTGTGTTAATGTTCCATGACTCTTCCTTGTGGATGGTTTTACTTTTAGCATCCCTGCATCATTGCTTCAATAAAGTTGTGAGACACAGTATATCACTGCACCATCAATTGGTACTTTAGGCCATTTATAATTAATGTAATCATAAATACATTTGCAATGAGTTTATCATTTCCTCATTTCTGCTCTGTTCCCATTCTTTTCCTGTTTTTTTCTTTTAAACAAGTCTGTTCTCCTAGATCTTTTTTATAAAAGATTGTAATATTCATGTTTCATTACTATATTAATTTAGAATCACTATCTTTCACTGCATATGGAACACAAACCTAATACTTTATATGTTTCCTTCCCAAACCTCCTTTATAGTACAGGTGACTTGAGATTCAAATCTATACACTTCATGAAACTGTAGTAGAAAATGTTATGACTTTTTAATAAGTTCAGGAAAAATAATCTTTAGCATATGTATTCATTGTTATGATTTTAGTTATTATTTCCTTCTGAACAACTTGATCTTTTTGCTTTTTTATGTCAAAGTAATTTTCTTTAGCAATTTTTAAAGAAGACAACTCAGTGTTTTGCTTTTAATCTGAGAACATCTTTGTTCCGACTTAACTCTGAAGGAGGTTTTAGGTAGTCATAAGACTTTTCTTGACAGTTATAATTCTTCAGCAAAATATATTGTTCCAGATATTCATGGTACATGATGCATCTGACCAATCTTCCATAATTTAAGGAGATTTTCTTTTATAACAATGTATCATTTATGTTTTTCTCAGCCTGATTTTCAAAGTTTTGTATTTCTTCTTTTAGTTTAGTTTGAAAAACTAAACACCAATTAGATTATGGTGTTTCTGAGAACTGACTTTTTTTTCTTCTGCTTTTAAAATGTCGTTTGGAGTTGATTGAGATTCTTGAATATCTATACATACGCAATTTGGGAAGCTTTCAGATGTGTTTTTTCTTCAAATCCAAGAAGGACTATGTATGTGTGCACTCTTTATATTTGACTGGGTTACTAAAGAAATGGATCCTAAATCACTGTGTCTTGTCCCACAGGTTTCTAAATATTTGTCCATTCTTTGAAATCTCACTTTTTGTTTTTTCCATGTAGAATAACTTTTATTCAACTTATATATCTTCCAATTCACCAACTATTAGCCAATTTTACCATGGAGAGTCTTTAAGTATTTTTTTTTAATTTCAGTAATTTTACTTTTGTTTTAAATTATGACTAAACATTCCCATATCTTTCGTTGATGTTGTTGTGACTTTCTTTTGCTTGGTTCCTTCAAGACATTTGCCTTCATTCATTGGAGCTGTTTTATAATAGGTGTTTAAAATTAGTTGCAGGATATCAAAATCTGCCACTCTGCATTCTATGACAAGTTGAAATGTTCATAGTTCTCAATTTGCTGGGCAATCTTGACTGCCTTATATACATTTTCTACATTATGTGATGAGACCTACAGTCCTTTTTTAAGTCTGAAGATGATTGTTGGCTTTATTTTCTTCCTTGGGGAATTAATGCAGGGAAGTGCAATCCAGACACTCTGCAGCACCTTCCGGGATTTGTCTTTGGGATTAGTATCTTGCTCATCCATTTCTCCTTGTTTAGTTCCAGTGTTGGAGTCCTTCAGCACAATTACTATGTCCTGGAAGTCACCCAATATGTGGAGCCACTATGTAGATGACAACTGTATTGGTGGCATGTCCAATGCTCATTTTTCTTTTTCTTTTTCTTTTGGTTTTTCGAGATAGGGTTTCTCTGTGGTTTTGGAGCCTGTCCTGGAACTAGTTCTTGTAGACCAGGCTGGTCTCGAACTCACAGAGATCCACCTGTCTCTGCCTCCTGAGTGCTGGGATTAAAGGCGTGCGCCACCACCACCCAGCTCAATGCTCATTTTTCAAAGTCTACTAAAAGGTATCAAGGGTCAACTATATTCATATGCAATTTGGAGATGAGAAAAGACTCTCTTAGAATAAATATCTTTCTGGAGCTGGTTTCTCCAGGACCTCTTTCTTTGTAGCATCCTTGTTACTGTTTGGTTACCTCTGACTCAGTTCTTCAATTCTCTAGTGAGAAGGCTGTGCTTATATTCATATTCCTCCATTTCACATGCTGTGCAACGGTCTCTATGTGTCAGACCAAGGTAGGAGATACACAGAGGGGGAAAAAAGCTTTCATGTTTTCCTGATTAAAACCAAGTTCTTCATGGGAGTTTGGCAACTGGAGACTCTCTGACACTGACCTGGAATGCTTTTCCTGGAATTCTTCTAGTCACATTGATTGTCCAGCTCCAAGTTTTCCCAGGTCAAGCTTCAATACCTCTGGGGAGAGGCTAAGAGCATGGAACTCTTACAACCTATTTCGAGCACCTTCCCCCAATTTTAGCATTACTTTCTACATGTCACTTAAAGTATAGCTGCATTTAAGAGTTTTGAGGAAGAGCATATCATAATAAACATGGTAATTAAAAACACCAACTTGACTGTTTACTGTTTATTAGTTGTCTGGGTGGGAAAAGTGAGCAAAAGACACAAAGCATCCAACCTTGCTGGAGTCTTCAAGTACCAACTTTAGCCTCAACAAACTTTTACTTAGTATTTTTTATGCAAAACAGTCACAAACTTCAAAACAAACTTCTAAATAACTGAGTCTGCTACGTTGAAAAAATATTGCCTAAAGTTCAACTGAGATGATGCATATACATTGTCCAAAATACTAGGAGTTTTGTACAACTATCTGTATACAGGAGTCATAACAGCAACATCCAAAATGGAATTTAACTTTTAAAATTAAAGTCTTCTACCCAAGAAAAAAAATCTCATCTCATCTATGTCTACTCATCAATGCCAGAGTAGTCCCTAAATAAAACCTACCATTCCTAAAGATTGGCCACTTTTGTTGTCTAATTACTACCTCTAAGCAAACCTCACTAATAATAGAAGGATTACATATTATAGAGATAGCTAATTCTCTACTTCAGTTACACAGAAATCAGGTTTTCTGGAATTATTAGGTGGCAACATTTGTATTTTTAAAGCAAAATGAGCTGTACTGAAGCACAAGAAAGAATTAACGTATTAATTGTGTAGCTATTTGTGAGAACGTAAAGAATGTAAACAATGGCAGACTATGTGAATAGCTGCCTACAAAAACAACCACTTGGGTAAAAACCCATGGATCTGAAATATCTAATATCAATTGTGAATGCCGCGGGATGGCTCTTAGAACTTACTAATGTTATAAGATCCAGAAATGTTTCTTTTGTTTCTTTTTTTTAATAGTTTTCTTCCTTAACAGAATCTGTTATTCACTTCTAGACTCTGGTCCTTATAATATCTATAAGTAGTCTATTTTTAAGTCTAAAGGATGGTTTCTTTTCAAAACGAGTAACTGGA
>NC_022032.1:8716843-8723584 GCF_000317375.1 Microtus ochrogaster
GATTAGATGACTTTCTAAAATATGTAATTTTGGACAAGGTCCCACGTTGATCATGTATCTCGGCATCCTACAGCAAACTCGAAGATTAGAAACCATGCACAGCCAATATGAGAATAGTACTAAAAACAAAAATCCAATACAGAACGCTACATTTGCATTATTTTGTTCAGTTCCTTCCCAAAGTATCTGAGAAACTAAGGTGGTCTGACCCAGCAAATGTTTTATTGCTTCCATCTATTAAATCCATGACATAAAGTAAAATACAATAACTTAGGCTATTTGAGAATAATTAAAACCGAAAGCTAAGAGAAACAAAGGAAGACTTATCCATGAGATGATATCAGCAAATACCCTCGTTATTTTAGGTTTTAGTGTCATAACTACTCCCTGCAGTTTTGTGGATTATTTATTATGATTCTACAAATAAAAGTAGTGATGTTTAAATGATATAACGTCTAATAAGTAAAGCCTGAAACAGATTGGGAGAGTAATGAAAAAGACAAACGTAGTTGCTAGCTTTCATGGCAGTCACTATAACACAAAGGGAAAATAAACATCATAGAACTTGGTGGAGCTCTCTGAGTGCTACTCATCCCAAGCCCACTTGAGTTAGTCAAGATTCAAGGCGACATAAAATTCTGCCTGTGTGATGTTTTCCACCCTTAAATGCTTAGTTAGAGGACACAGCTCATTTTTATAATATTGTCCCAAACTCAGGAAACACCTATATCAAGAGGCTTCTAGGCACAGCATTCCTCTTACATGTAAGTAAGATGAATTTGAACAACAGGTGGGGCTAGTTTCCTTTACGTCGGCCCCTGGCAGGATGCAGATTCCCACTGAGGGCCTGACTGCTCTCACATGCACCAGACACTTCTATGGCCTTCAACTTTCATGACAGATCATGAGCTCCTAACGCTCACTTCCTTCCAAAGCGTACACTGAACCAGAATTTCAAAACTTAGGCTCATATTTTCAATGTAGAAACTATCTGGGAGCAATCAATGTATTTGGTATATTTAAATATTTGATGGATTTTCTCATATTTTCTAAATTCCATTAAGAATACATGTTAAATGTGATTAAGAACTTATGAACATGAATAACGATATAACTACCATCAGAGTGCAAGTTCTTATCACACGCACACATAGTTCTGCTTAGATCAGAGTTTGTAATATAAATGTAAAGCTGGTTTGTGCAATTAAATAAGAAGAAGGTTGCTGACTAGTTATAGATGAAGTCCCACAACAGAGATTCCCAGAGACTGCCTGGCTGTGCAAAGCAGAAAAGGATACATCAGTGGTGTGGGGAAGGGGACAGAAAAGAGTACAGGGCAGAAAAAAACCCTTATCAGCAATGGAAAAACATCTAAGCTAAGAACAGTCTGGAGGCATTAGGCAGTTGTGGTCTTTACCATCCTGGGATGGGGCTCTAGTTGATACTCCCAAAATCTGGAGACTTGAGAAAGACCATTTGATCTTTTGACAGAGACATGTACCTGAGGTATTGATCTGCTTAGGTTGAGTAGCTGCTGCCCCAGGATACAGAATTGGGTGATTGGAAGGAAGGTGTCATACTAGAAATATTATAACTAGATGATCCTAACATCAGGGATTGATACTTTGTACTAAGTTCCATCAGACCAATGGAACCATCTAAATGAGCTGATTGTCACAAATCAGAAAACAATACAGAAACAAAGAAAAAAAAGTTCTTAGTCTAGCCTTTAAGTGTGCCCACAGTTCTGGCCTCGCAAAGATTGGATGACCCACAGTTCTGCTAGAAGGACAGGCATAGACTGGTTAAACCACATTTCTGATAGAGGGCCTGCAAAGATTGGTTGGCCAGAGGAAACACTTGCATCTGTGCTAACTCATGAACTGTGCCTGGGGGTGGGGAAGTTCACATGCATATCTAAAATTGCACTAGAATTGCACTTTTGAAAAGGAGACTTGCTCACCTTATTTTCCCTTGAGTCTTTATCATACTGAAAGGATGCAGAAGCAACTCTACTTATTGCAACCCCACAGTGGATATCAACGATCACATCTCCACCCTGCCTACAGAGTATCCTGCATTTCTCCAATCCCACACTTACCCCCAAGTTCAGCTATAACGTGTGGGTAACAAAAAAGCCAAGTTCCTACACTAGGGTGACTTCTGACACTCCCAAACTTAAAGTTACCTGATGAAGATATAAGTTACCATTGACAGTTTAACATCAGGAGTGAAATCCTGGCAGCCTGGAATTTCCTGCTTCTGTTTGAGCATTTATTTTGGCATAGACCATGGCAAATCTAAAGGATGAAGACCTTGCCATGAGCATTAGTATATTTTGAAATGTATCCCTGGGTGTGTCCATTTGTTATTAGGGCAGTAAAATGTTATAATAATTAATGAGAGTTATAAAGGCTGTTAAAGCAAAAAGCAATCACTAAGCATTTTCAATAGAAAGTTTTATGTAGAAAACTTTAAGATAAAATACATTAAGATCCAGCAAATGTCCATTAATTTTTAAAATAATGATGAATAATAGATTGTATGATAATTTTATATTGATGAAGGTTTTCACAAAGCACCCATAAATTTAAGCATAATTACCCCTGAGAGTTGTAGTTGGCTATTGTATTTTATCTCAGTGAGTCAGGAGCCTTTAAAAACAAACACCTGCCTAGGAATTCTTTACATACGTCAGAATAAATTAATGACCGCGGAATGGCAACTTTGTAACTTACGGTTTTATCAGTAGGAAAAAGTACAATTATGCATAACATTTAAGTTGTCTCTGATCAAGACATAACAAAGGATATCGAAAGAACAAAGAAAAGTGTGTTAGAGAAAAGCGAGGTGCACAGAGGGCGTTTTGTTTCCTTTAATCAAAACTGGAACCGGCAGACTTTGATAGAGTAACTCAGAAGCGACGTCCTCCAAGCGATGCATCAACACCACCCTGTTAGAATGCCTGCGCATACAGGCGAGTGTCGCTTTCAGCTGTGCAATGGATTCCTACACTGCCTTATCTAGGTTATGAACACTGACACATAATTATTTTGTCCGACTAAAATTTATTTATTGAAATGCTTTTCCTCATTTACTAAGTTATGGATAGCAAGGTCACTGATATTAAATATCCTCGTTAAAAGTGGCGTACTTTTATATAATTATTTGGCTATGTTCTCTTTTCTATTGCAGAACATAAGCAACTTAAGGAAATAAAAATACCTATCCTTTAAATTTTAATAAAAGTTATTAATTAAAAGTGTAGTTATCAAGCTGGGTAGTGGTAGCACACAACTCTAATCATAGCACTCTGGGGGCAGAGGCAGGTGAATCTCTGTGAGTTCAAGGCCAGCTTGGTCTAAAAGAGCTAGTTCCAGGACAGGCTCCAAAACAACACAGAGAAATCTTGTCTCCAAAAAAATAAATAAATAAATAAATAAAGTGTAGTTACCTTGAGCAAAGTTTTAGCTATCATAATCTCCCCAAATTACCTTCACTACATATTTACTATTCAGTCTTTAAAAAAACAAACACTGTAAAATGACCTGAATGTAAATGTAAATTCCATAAAAAGAAAACAATTTAAAATTTTGATAGCATCTTAGGAAAAATGCACATATATATATACATATATACCTGCCATCTCATATATATATGAGTTCATCCTTGCCATCAGAAATGTAATTAAAATTCACTGTATTTTTATTGATGCCCATTCCCATACTTTGAAACATTCTCTCAAGAAAATATTCTCTTAAATTCATCATAGAAATACAAAATGAAAAGTAACAGATTTTCCATCTGCTTTACCATCCAGCTCCCTTTCCCTGGAAGGAATCACTGCTGTGTCTTTCTCTCTAGAGATATTACACATGTGCCTAACTTCAGTCATCCTTCAGTATCCAAGGAACTTTCCAGGACTCTACCCAGAGTGAACAAAACCCATGGATGCTCAAGAACATTCTATAAAAGGGCATAAGAATTTGCATGAGTTATACAAATATAACACATATAACATACATATATATATATATATCCTATTTATTTAAATATTTCTCTAGATCACTTATAATATCCAACCAGTATAAATGCCACATAAACAACCATTTTTGTAGTTTAGGGAATAAGAAGAAGAATAACTCACATATGTTCACAACCAATTTTGATTATTTTTACAAATATATTTTCAACTTCTAGCTTTTTCACTACATGGATATGAAGCCCATGGATACAATACAGAAAACTTACTATATATAGCTGTTCACACACACACACACACACACACACACACACACACACACACACATATTGTGTATATATACACACATATGTATACAGATAAATATATAAAACAGGCAGAATCAAAACTGCCAGTAGTTCCAGCAGTTCTTTCTAAATGACATAAGGGCGCACGCCTTTAATCCCAGCCCTTGGGAGGCAGAGGCAGGCGGATCTCTGTGAGTTCGAGACCAGCCTGGTCTTCAAGAGCTAGTTCCAGGTCAGGCCCCAAAGCTACAGAAAACCCTGCCTTGATAAAACAAACAAACTAGCATATATTTTTATATAATTATTGGGCACTGTATTTGAACTGTATTAATTTGTTTGTTCTTCTTTACTTTTAATTTTCTCTACAATTTTGGATACTTTTCATTTATAATTTCCAAGAAATGCCGGAAAGTACATTTTGCTCAGTGGGAGATAATAAATGTGAAGATTTTCCTTCTTGATCTT
The DNA here is from genome assembly GCF_000317375.1 of Microtus ochrogaster. NCBI lineage: Eukaryota > Metazoa > Chordata > Mammalia > Rodentia > Cricetidae > Microtus > Microtus ochrogaster. The sequence goes on from NC_022032.1 coordinate 8,721,578, forward strand.
ATGATTCATATTTTCAGCTCATTTTTTATTTTAGATTTTGAAATTGTTATTTCCAACCCTTTGAGTCTCACGGGACTCAGAGGCAATTAACTAAGGTACTGATAAATATAGACAATCAAACTTGATGTAATCTTAACTTAATAATGCTCCACTGCCTTCCAAGGCTACTTCCCAGCTACTTTCTAAAGTGTGCGGGGCTTTAGAGAATATTTGTTCCACTATTGACAATTCCGTGCCAGAGAACGTCAGAACAGCAGTGTATAGCTTTACCTCATTCCCCAGCCTCTTTGCATGGCACACGGTTTCCCTCTGAGCTGTCACTTAAAATTTAGAATTGCAATTCCAACGCTTCGGTTCATTTTCATCTTCTTCTTGAACTAAATTGATGACTTCAGAACTTCCAATTCATTCCCTTTAAGATCACAGTGATGTTCTTATTCTGTTGCATGGGGGCGAGCATGTGTGTTGAACCCAGTGCTCTCCCTAGTCAAGAAACACCTGACTGCTGAATGAAACTGCTGTATTAGACACGGTCACAGAATGCAACAAAAACGTTTAAGAAACTGCTCAAGTATAACAGCATGGGTGAGATTGAAAAGCAGCCTATAATGCCTACACATACATAAATGGCCCATGAAAGGGAAGTAGTCATCAGTGCAACTGTTGGCAGCTAAGGATGAGTGCCGCGTTCTGTGCCCACTTGGTAGTTTCTTCTAGGTCTTATGATGCAAATTCATCCAGCAGTATTTTAGTCCAATCAAGAGGTCAGTGGTGTCTACAAGGTCATATCCTCAGAGTTCATTTTCTTCTAGAACATGTTTAATATTATTCCATAGCTACTCTTTTTCCTTTGGAGTCTACATTATCACCCTAATTCAACAAAGCCTAAAATCCCACCTCCAGAATTTTACTTAGAGCATTTTGAGTTCTGCTCCTCTGACTAAAAGCACCTTCTCTGGGAATTTCTGTAATCTCAGCATCAATGGTACCTCTCTGGGTCAGGACACCACTTTACTGTCTTCAGCCTTGCCCCCAGCAATCTAGAAGGACTGGAACAGATCTGGGTTTGCAAGCCCAGCAGCTGTTCACCAGTAGGCTCCCTTCAACACTTAAAATGTCACAATGGAGTTGAGTGGAGATCTGGGACTGCTTTGCCCTACAGCTGCACACAGAGCAAACGCAGGTCCAGCAACAGCAGGGCGGTCCATCATGTCCCCTTGCAGCTGTTAGCAAATTTGCTCGCTTCCTTTCTTGCAAATTCCACAGTTTTCTTCACTGAACTATAAATCAAGTTTTCTTCTTCTTTCTTTTTTTTTTTTTTGTGTGTGGGGGAGCTAGAATATGTGTTTTCTGTATTTTGAAGAAAATCTGGGAAACACTGTGCTTTATAACATCCTATTACTTTAAGGTTTAGCTGCATCTTTATGTGATCAAAGAAAAGAGCAGTGTGCTTCTAAAGTAATTTGAAGGAAAATATCAAGTAGCATGTGTAAAACTTGATTATAAAACTGAAATCAACTAAAATGTTCCAAAATATGTTCTAATGATTGATTCCCTGAGATGGGACCCAGGAAAGCATCCAAGCCCCTTGATAAATGTGACCAGAAATGATTTTCCAACATTGAAAAAATGATTACACGTATATGCTCTGTCTCAATCCAGTGAAAAGTAGAAGGTAGAAATGGAATAAGATAATCCAAAAGATTGCACTGAAACAAATTTTGACAGCTATTCTCTCATGCATATAAGGCTAGTGTTTTAGTAAATCTCTTTATTGTTGAGTTATGGTAGTAATGACATTTATTGTAGACTCTGTGGTCCAGTGACTAAGTGAATTAAAACAAAACATTGAGGAGGATGCCTATATGTTTGTCTTTGGATTCACCTTCTTATTTAGCTTCTCTAGGATCGCTAATTATAAGCTCAATGTCCTTTATTTATGGCTAGAAACCAAATATGAGTGAGTACATCCCATGTTCCTCTTTTTGGGTCTGGCTTACCTCACTC